>NC_134399.1:44434463-44734463 GCF_050003625.1 Haematobia irritans
GTTGGCTTACAAATTGCGTGGTCCGCGGTTCAATTCTCCGTCCAGGCGAAAGGTAAAATGTTTAAATTTTTAAAATCGAATAATTTCTTCTACATTGTTTGTATTACCGAAAAAGGTGCTAAAAACTAAAAAACCTCGTGGAAGTTAGAAAGATGTGAGGGAAAATGGAATTAGCCAGAAAATATTGTTAGTCTTTATGAAATTGTTTTCACATCCTGGAAAAGAATAAACGTTTATAGTACCCAGTATATACACCCTCAAAAAAATCGCTTCTGTAACATATACTCCCAAACCCATTTAGCTTCAAGCATGTACATTTTTGGGTATTGCCCAAACATTTATATATTTGATTTCTTCTAATATGCTGACCAATTTTTGCATGGTAGTTAGAGACCATATACTAACACCATGTACCAAATTTCAGCCGGATCGGATGAAATTTGCTTCTCGTAGAGCAATCGCAAGCCGTTTATGTGGGGGCTATACGTAAAAGTGGACCGATAGGGCTCATTTGCAATACCATCCGACCTACATCAATAACAACTACTTGCGCCAAATTTCAAGTCGATAGCTTGTTTCGTTCGGAAGTTAGCGTGATTTCAACAGACGGACGGACATGCTCAGATTGACTGGGAATTTCACCACGACCCAGAATATATATGTATACTTTATGGGGTCTTAGAGCAATATTTCGATGTGTTACAAACGGAATGACAAAGTTAATATACCCCCATCCTATGGTGGAGGGTATAAAACCTAATATTTGATTTGAACACAGTCCATTTCGTTTATATCAAGCACTGTTCTTTTCTGACTTTAAGTCTTTTATAAGACACACTTTACAGTTTCGTAGTAAAAATTAGTACACCCTCAAAAAAAATCGCTTCTCTAACATATGTTCCAAACATATTTTGCAGGAAGCACATATATTATTGGATACTGCCGAAACATTAATATGTTCGTTTTATGTGAGCATATTATATGTTTGGAAGCATTTTGAGTCCAAAAATAGTATATGCTTGGGAGAAGTCCCCAAAGAAGATTGTGCTCATTCCCTCACATAATTTTCACTTCCACGAAATTTTTGAGTTTTTCGCATCTTTTTCTGTAATACAAATATGCTGTTTTTTTCAAATGTCTATTCTCTTGGTTCCGAATATTCATTCTAATATTCAAATTAAATAATATTTAGACTTAAGCATATTAAATTTTTGGCCTTATCATGAAACAGTTTTCCGAAACAACATACAAGCGGTTTCACAGAAATTGCTCTCATTTCATTCTCTCGCTGTGTTATGTTGATATCTTTTTATTCAACCCTCCCGGTTTCCATCTATATTTCTTTCTCTATACTAACTCTCTCTCTCTCTCTGTCGCTCTCTGAATAAAGTATCCCAACATATATATGTTTACTTGAAATTTGTAAATTTATATATGTTTACATTCACACATATTATTTTTATGAAATATTCATGCCCCAAACATAATATATTCTAACATATTAACATATGTGTCCCAAACATTTTGTGTTAGTTTAGGAACATTACATGTTTGTACTTAAATGTATTGTGTTTAAAAATTGTGCCCGAAACACATTTTGTTTATATCGGAACATATGAAAAACATATTTTTCTAACAGTGTATGTAATGTTGAACATCTTTTCGGAATCTTCCGAACGTTTGTGGAATGTATGTAAAAAAAATTTTGGTAAACGGTAGAAGCAGGGATCGAACCCAGGGCACTTGGCATGCAAGGCGGACGTACCAACCACTGATCCACGTCGCCAACAAATGTATGTTTCTGTTAAACAATGTTATGTTTGCATCGGGTCGTGGGCGCCGCAAGCTATGCAATACAAATGTAACTTATAACGATAATTATCTATTGATGACCAAAAAAGCTACGTAGCCCAGTGGATAGTGTGCTGACTTACAAACTGTGTGGTCCGCTTTTCGAATCCCCGTCCGGCAAAAGGTAAAATTTAAAAAAAAAATATAAATTTCTTTTAGAACGTTTGTATTACAGAAAAAGGTCCTAAGAACTAAAAAAAACTCGTGGAGCAGAAACAAGTTTTTGAGCACAATCTTCTTTGGGAGAAAATTCTTCTAAGCATATAATATTTTTGGGCTCAAAAGGTTTCCAAACATATTATATGTTCACATAATAACATATAGTTGTTTGGAAGACAACATTATTGACTTTGGATGGAAAAATACAAAATGTTTGGAACTTAGACTACCCAAGCATATTATATTGTTTAGACCAATATGCTTTCAAACATATTATATATTAGAAGAAATCAAATATATAAATGTTTGGGCAATACCCAAAAATGTACATGCTTGAAGCTAAATGGGTTTGGGAGTATATGTTACAGAAGCGATTTTTTTGAGGGTGTATATACTGGGTACTATAAACGTTTATTCTTTTCCAGGATGTGAAAACAATTTCATAAAGACTAACAATATTTTCTGGCTAATTCCATTTTCCCTCACATCTTTCTAACTTCCACGAGGTTTTTTAGTTTTTAGCACCTTTTTCGGTAATACAAACAATGTAGAAGAAATTATTCGATTTTAAAAATTTAAACATTTTACCTTTCGCCTGGACGGAGAATTGAACCGCGGACCACGCAATTTGTAAGCCAACACACCATCCACTGGGCTACGTAGCTCTTATTGTCATCAATAGACAATTGTAGTTATAAGTTATATTTATATAGCATAGTTTGCGGCGCCCACGAGCCGATTAAACAAATTTTATTTCACAGAAACATACATTTAGTTGGGCACCGTGGAGCAGTGGTTGCTACGGCCGCCTTGCATAAGTTACATTTGTATTGCATACCACGGGTTCTGGGTTCAATCCCTGCTTCGATCCCTGCTAAACGAAATGGACTGTGTTGTTGGTTCAAAGATATATATATATATATATATATATATATATATATATATATATATATATATATATATATATATATATATATATATATATATATATATATATATATATATATATATCTTTGAACCAACAACACAGTCCATTTCGTTTAGCAGGGATCGAAGCAGGGATTGAACCCAGAACCCGTGGTATGCAATACAAATGTAACTTATGCAAGGCGGCCGTAGCAACCACTGCTCCACGGTGCCCAACTAAATGTATGTTTCTGTGAAATAAAATTTGTTTAATCGGCTCGTGGGCGCCGCAAACTATGCTATATAAATATAACTTACAACTACAATTGTCTATTGATGACAATAAGAGCTACGTAGCCCAGTGGATGGTGTGTTGGCTTACAAATTGCGTGGTCCGCGGTTCAATTCTCCGTCCAGGCGAAAGGTAAAATGTTTAAATTTTTAAAATCGAATAATTTCTTCTACATTGTTTGTATTACCGAAAAAGGTGCTAAAAACTAAAAAACCTCGTGGAAGTTAGAAAGATGTGAGGGAAAATGGAATTAGCCAGAAAATATTGTTAGTCTTTATGAAATTGTTTTCACATCCTGGAAAAGAATAAACGTTTATAGTACCCAGTATATACACCCTCAAAAAAATCGCTTCTGTAACATATACTCCCAAACCCATTTAGCTTCAAGCATGTACATTTTTGGGTATTGCCCAAACATTTATATATTTGATTTCTTCTAATATATAATATGTTTGAAAGCATATTGGTCTAAACAATATAATATGCTTGGGTAGTCTAAGTTCCAAACATTTTGTATTTTTCCATCCAAAGTCAATAATGTTGTCTTCCAAACAACTATATGTTATTATGTGAACATATAATATGTTTGGAAACCTTTTGAGCCCAAAAATATTATATGCTTAGAAGAATTTTCTCCCAAAGAAGATTGTGCTCAAAAACTTGTTTCTGCTCCACGAGTTTTTTTTAGTTCTTAGGACCTTTTTCTGTAATACAAACGTTCTAAAAGAAATTTATATTTTTTTTTTAAATTTTACCTTTTGCCGGACGGGGATTCGAAAAGCGGACCACACAGTTTGTAAGTCAGCACACTATCCACTGGGCTACGTAGCTTTTTTGGTCATCAATAGATAATTATCGTTATAAGTTACATTTGTATTGCATAGCTTGCGGCGCCCACGACCCGATGCAAACATAACATTGTTTAACAGAAACATACATTTGTTGGCGACGTGGATCAGTGGTTGGTACGTCCGCCTTGCATGCCAAGTGCCCTGGGTTCGATCCCTGCTTCTACCGTTTACCAAAATTTTTTTTACATACATTCCACAAACGTTCGGAAGATTCCGAAAAGATGTTCAACATTACATACACTGTTAGAAAAATATGTTTTTCATATGTTCCGATATAAACAAAATGTGTTTCGGGCACAATTTTTAAACACAATACATTTAAGTACAAACATGTAATGTTCCTAAACTAACACAAAATGTTTGGGACACATATGTTAATATGTTAGAATATATTATGTTTGGGGCATGAATATTTCATAAAAATAATATGTGTGAATGTAAACATATATAAATTTACAAATTTCAAGTAAACATATATATGTTGGGATACTTTATTCAGAGAGCGACAGAGAGAGAGAGAGAGTTAGTATAGAGAAAGAAATATAGATGGAAACCGGGAGGGTTGAATAAAAAGATATCAACATAACACAGCGAGAGAATGAAATGTGAGCAATTTCTGTGAAACCGCTTGTATGTTGTTTCGGAAAACTGTTTCATGATAAGGCCAAAAATTTAATATGCTTAAGTCTAAATATTATTTAATTTGAATATTAGAATGAATATTCGGAACCAAGAGAATAGACATTTGAAAAAAACAGCATATTTGTATTACAGAAAAAGATGCGAAAAACTCAAAAATTTCGTGGAAGTGAAAATTATGTGAGGGAATGAGCACAATCTTCTTTGGGGACTTCTCCCAAGCATATACTATTTTTGGACTCAAAATGCTTCCAAACATATAATATGCTCACATAAAACGAACATATTAATGTTTCGGCAGTATCCAATAATATATGTGCTTCCTGCAAAATATGTTTGGAACATATGTTAGAGAAGCGATTTTTTTTGAGGGTGTACTAATTTTTACTACGAAACTGTAAAGTGTGTCTTATAAAAGACTTAAAGTCAGAAAAGAACAGTGCTTGATATAAACGAAATGGACTGTGTTCAAATCAAATATTAGGTTTTATACCCTCCACCATAGGATGGGGGTATATTAACTTTGTCATTCCGTTTGTAACACATCGAAATATTGCTCTAAGACCCCATAAAGTATACATATATATTCTGGGTCGTGGTGAAATTCCCAGTCAATCTGAGCATGTCCGTCCGTCTGTTGAAATCACGCTAACTTCCGAACGAAACAAGCTATCGACTTGAAATTTGGCGCAAGTAGTTGTTATTGATGTAGGTCGGATGGTATTGCAAATGAGCCCTATCGGTCCACTTTTACGTATAGCCCCCACATAAACGGCTTGCGATTGCTCTACGAGAAGCAAATTTCATCCGATCCGGCTGAAATTTGGTACATGGTGTTAGTATATGGTCTCTAACTACCATGCAAAAATTGGTCAGCATCGGTCCATAATTATATATATCCCCCATATAAACCGATCCCCCGATTTGGCTTGCGGAGCCTCTAAGAGAAGCAAATTTCCGATCCGGCTGAAATTTGGTACATGGTGTCAGCATATGATCTCTAACTCCCATGCAAAAATTGGTCCACATCGGTTGATAATTATATACAGCCCCCATATAAACCGATCCCCCGATTTTGCTTGCGGAGCCTCTAAGAGAAGCAGATTTCATTCGATCCGGCTGAAATTTGGTACATGGTGTTAGTATATGGTCTCTAATGACCATGTAAAAATTGGTCCACATCGGTCCATATTTATATATAGCCCCCATATAAACCGATCCGCAGATTTTACCCCCGGAGCCCCTTGGAAGAGCAAAATCCATCCGATTCGGTTGAAATTTGGCACGTGATGTTAGTATATGGTATTATTAATATGTTAGAATATATTATGTTTGGGCATGCATGTTTCATAAAAATCATATGTGTGAATGCAAACGTATATAAATTTGAGAGGTCTGCACAATTCCATTTGTAAATGCAGAGTACACGTGTACTTGCTACATGAGTACATCTATTTGAGAGAGTCGCAAAACAATTGGTACACATTTTGATGAACACCAAAAGCCACGAGTAACTTCTTGTTGCTACTCTGATGTCTTCACTACCAACAAACACATATTCCTCTTTCTCTCTTATAGAAGTGTACTCAGAGTGATCACGTATTGTATGTTGCGAGAACAAAACTTCATAGAGTACTCCATGTACCATGTCAGTTTCAGAAATACAAAAAGCAGTCCCTCTCCATAATGTAAAGGGTGATTTGTTAAGAGCTTGATAACTTTTTTTTTAAAAAAAACGCATAAAATTTGCAAAATCTCATCGGTTCTTTATTGGAATCGTTAGATTGGTCCATGACATTTACTTTTTGAAGATAATTTCATTTAAATGTTGACCGCGGCTGCGTCTTAGGTGGTCCATTCGGAAAGTCCAATTTTGGGCAACTTTTTCGAGCATTTCGGCCGGAATAGCCCGAATTTCTTCGGAAATGTTGTCTTCCAAAGCTGGAATAGTTGCTGGCTTATTTCTGTAGACTTTAGACTTGACGTAGCCCCACAAAAAATAGTCTAAAGGCGTCAAATCGCATGATCTTGGTGGCCAACTTACCGGTCCATTTCTTGAGATGAATTGTTCTCCGAAGTTTTCCCTCAAAATGGCCATAGAATCGCGAGCTGTGTGGCATGTAGCGCCATCTTGTTGAAACCACATGTCAACCAAGTTCAGTTCTTCCATTTTTGGCAACAAAAAGTTTGTTAGCATCGAACGATAGCGATCGCCATTCACCGTAACGTTGCGTCCAACAGCATCTTTGAAAAAATACGGTCCAATGATTCCACCAGCGTACAAACCACACCAAACAGTGCATTTTTCGGGATGCATGGGCAGTTCTTGAACGGCTTCTGGTTGCTCTTCACTCCAAATGCGGCAATTTTGCTTATTTACGTAGCCATTCAACCAGAAATGAGCCTCATCGCTGAACAAAATTTGTCGATAAACACATTTCGAACCGAACACTGATTTTGGTAATAAAATTCAATGATTTGCAAGCGTTGCTCGTTAGTAAGTCTATTCATGATGAAATGTCAAAGCATACTGAGCATCTTTCTCTTTGACACCATGTCTGAAATCCCACGTGATCTGTCAAATACTAATGCATGAAAATCCTAACCTCAAAAGAATCACCCTTTATGTTTTGGTTTGTTATAAAGAACGGCAAACGTTAAGGTAAGTGTGTGACATACATAAATATATGAAATATGTGATGTACATACATATCTATGATTAATAATAATGGAAAGTTTTACTTCGCACATAACTGAGAAATACTTGTGGTACCACGTGAAGTGAAGAGAATCCATGTTGTACTTTTTCTCAGGTACTTACATTTTGATTGTTCCTTTTTTTCGGAACACATATTGTTTCGGATAAGTACTTGGTGGTATTTGACAAGCAAGTGTTCTCTTCACTTCACTACTTGCGCTCTGAGAGAAAGACAGTGTATGTACTATATTCGACAGCGAATTGCATACATGTAGTGAAAAGTTATTCGATGCAGACCTCTAATAAATTTTCGACTAAACATACATATCCCAGAAAAAAAATTTGGAAGTTCTTCCAAAGGCACAACTTTAAAAGCACTTCCAGAAGATGCACAATGATGTTCTTTATTTTAACTACCCAGGAAGTTCTTTTAATTCAATTTTTTATAACTTGGCTTTTTCATACTTTTAATGGATAATTTCAACTTTTTTTGTTTCAAATAAATTAAAAACAGAGTAAGAATTCATAAAATGGTAAAAAACATTTAAATTTTGTCGACAAAATGCTAAATTCAATCTGAAAAAATTGTGAATTTTTTAAAATATTTGAAGTCAAAAGTTTCCGACAAGCATTAGAATCCATTAAAAATTATAAAAAATTATAAAAATTATTTATTTGACAAAATATCACAGAATTTTTTAATTTACATCCAAAACATTGAATTCGGAGCACATCTAAAGAAGTGATGCAAAAGCAGTGAAACGGCTGTTGAAATGGAGGACTTCCGTCCTATGACAAGCCCATGTTAAATTCATCGCTTCTGCGTCAATTTTGCACCACTTCCGGATCCAAAAAGAACATTTTCATTACTTTTTTGGCGACGCTTTTTTTGCTGGGATGATATTTTATTCAAAGCGACAGAGAGAGTATAGAGAAAGAAATAGAGATGGAAACGGGGAGATTTGACGAAAGATATCAACATAACACATACCGCTTGTATGTTGTTCCGAAAAACTGTTTCATAATAAGGCTAAAAATATGATATGCTTAAGTCTAAATATTATTTAATTTGAATAAAGACATTTGAAAAACAAACAGCATATGTTTTCGCCTTGAGAGCAGCATTTTATGTATGTGTGGACATGTGTTTTGTTTATCATTTTGGCATTATGGGCACAATTTTTTTCTTGGTTCGTTAAAAGAAATCAGGGGTCTTCATAAAAATAACGAAAGGGCACTATACTCTTTTTAGAGTTGGGACAGTAAAATGAAATAAGGAGGAAATAGTGAAAAAGTACACAGTAAAATGTATAAAAACAAAGTTTAGTTCCTCTTTATTAATAAGTAGTCCACGAGGAGTTGACGGACACCTTCAAATATAAAAGCAGGCATTAAGTTCGAGTTTTGCAGCTAAAACAATTTAAAAAGTTTATTTTCTTTAAAATGAATTATTAAAGAGAAATAAAAGGCATTTTAGAGCGATGGTGTTAAATGCTACTAAAAAAACTGTCCACGCCTAAATAAATTTATGTTTATATTATAAAATTATTTATGTATGTTTATACTCGACTCCACGTTCTTCTTTTGTTAGAGTTTTTGAATTCCTTCCAAATTTTAAAGTTTTGTACCAAAATATTTTATCCAAAAATCAGTCAATATCAAACACTGTTACTGACTATAAATCTTTAATAACCCACATATCGAAGTTCGGTCGGAGCAGGGATTGAACCCACGACCCTTTGCATGCAAGGCAGGCATGCTAACCACTGCTCCTCGTGGCAAACAAATGTATGTTTCTGTTAAATAATGTTATGTTTGCATGGGCTCGTGGGCGCTGCAAACTATGCTATATAAATGTAACTTATAACGATAATTATTTACTGGTGACTATAACAGCTACGTAGCCCAGTGGATAGTGTGTTGGCTTACGAACTGTATGGTCCTCGGTTCGATTCTCCGTGCAGGCGAAAGGTAAAATTTAAAAAATATTATAAAAGTGAATAATTTCTTCAACATTATTTGTATTACAGAAAAAGGTGCCAAGAACTAAAATATTTCGTGGAAGTGAAAATTACGAGTATGTTAGGGAATGAGCACAATAATAATATTTGTCTGCTCAAAATGCTTCCAAACATATAATATGTTCACATAAAACAAACATATTAATGTTTCGGCAGTATCCAATGTGCTTCCTGCAAAATATGTTTGGAACATATGTTAAAGAAGCGATTTTTTTGAGGGTGTAGAAATTTGGTACATTGTGCTAGTATATGGCCGTTAACAACCATGCCGAGCTAGGTCTACAGTTATATCGGTCTATAATTATATAGAGCCCTCAGATAAATCGATCCCCAATCACACCAAAATTGGTCCATATCAAGTTCATATAGCCCCCATATAAGCGACCCCCATATTTCAATTCTGGCTCTCTACGTACCGTGCAAAAGTCCATATCGATTCGTAATTATTTGTAGACTTACCTACACATATCTTTTTTGTCTAATATATACCAGGTATGGACTAACTCACAATTTAGAAAACGATGTTAAGAAGTTTTAAGACACCACAACCCAAATAATTCGATGATGACAGTCTTTCGTAGAAGTTTCTACGCAATCCATGGTGGAGGGTACATAAGATTCGGCCTGGCCGAACTTAGGGCCGTATATACTTGTTTATTGCTAAAATAAAATTTTTGTAATAAAAAAAGGTTTTTGTATCAAGTTTGAAATTTACGAAGAAATTCAAAAATTCTTATAAAAGAGGAACGTGAAGTCGAGTATATACATATATAAATATTTTTCCATCGATAAAGTTAACGATAACCATTCAAAAGCACATTATATTTAAATTCTAAACAATAATTTTACAACCAACAAATAAATTTATTTAGATGTGAACAATTTTTTGCTAGCATAATACCATTAAGTTAGAAATACAAATAGATATGAATTTTTGTTAACGAATAATTTTGTACTTAATTTCACTTTTAAGGCCGGTATAAAGTTGGCATTATCGCGTTAAAATGGCCATGTATACCCTTTTACTTTTTTCTAATAATTTATTTTAAAGAAAATAAACTTATTCAATTGTTGCTTTGGTTCATTCCACACCAAGTTATAATACAATTTGCCGAAAAGAGTTATAATGTTATTTTGGTTGTACCGATTCGAGTTTTGCCGCCAAAATGAGAAATAATTTTAGAGGCAAAACACGACTTCAATGCCCGCTTTTATTTTCGAAAGTATCCGTCATCTCCTCTTGGACTACTTATTAAGAGGAACTTAAAAAGAGGAAATAAACTTTGTTTTTATAGATCTTACTGTTTAATTTTTCACTGCTTCCCCCTGTTTTCATTTTACTGTCACAGCTCTGAAAAGAATGCACTGAAAAAAATATTGTCGTGAGGCCACAGATTTCATGTCCTTAAAATAATACAAATTTTGCTTAGCTTAGTAAACGCATTTCTCTGATATAAAGTTTTTTCCTAGTTCAAAAGCTGATAAACTTACACCCTCAAAAAAAATCGCTTCTCTAACGTATGTTCCAAACATATTTTGCAGGAAGCACATATATTATTGGATATTGCCGAAACATTATTATGTTTGTTTTACATGAAAGAAAAAAATTTTGGACTAAGGTCAACTTGACTTTAATAATTCAGACAAATTCTTTAAAATTAATGAAATTGTCTGAAAGTTGTTGCATTTTTGCATCTTGACTACAAAGCAAAAATCGTTAAAAAATAGGACATGTTTTTCAACACTTTATTTTAAAGACGCTTTTACACTGTTAGAAAAATATGTTTTTCATATATTCCGATATAAACAAAATGTGTTTCGGGCACAATTTTTAAACACAATATATTTAAGTGCAAACATGTAATGTTCCTAAACTAACACTAAATGTTTGGGACATCTATGTTAATATGTTAGAATATATTATGTTTGGGGCATGAATGTTTCATAAAAATCATATGTGTGAATGCAAACATATATAAATTTACAAATTTCGACTAAACATACATATGTTGTGATATTTTATTTAAAGCGACAGAGAGAGAGAGTGTAGAGAAAGAAATAAAGATGGAAACCGGGAGAGTGAAACCGCTTGTATGTTGTTTCGGAAAACTGTTTTATGATAAGGCCAAAAATTTGATATGCTTAAGTCTAAATATTATTTAATTTGAATAAAGAGAATAGACATTCGGAACCAATAGAATAGACATTTGAAAACCAAACAGCATATGTTTTCGCCTTGAGAGCAACATATTATGTATGTGTTGACATGTGTTTTGTTTATCATTTTGGCATTATGGGCACAATTTTTTTCTTGGTTCGTTAAAAGGAATCAAGGGTCTTTATAAAAATAACGAAAGGGCACTATACTCTTTTTAGAGTTGGGAGAGTAAAATGAAATAAGGAGGAAATAGTGAAAAATTACACAGTAAAATGTATAAAAACAAAGTTTAGTTCCTCTTTATTAATAAGTAGTCCACGAGGAGTTAACGGACACCTTCAAATATAAAAGTGACTATAAATTTTTAATAACCCACATTTCGAAGTTTTATTATAAAAATTTAATGTAGAATAAATATAAATGTGTAAATTAAAAAAAAAATGTTCGTTCGGAGCAGGGATTGAACCCACGACCCTTTGCATGCAAGGCAGACATGCTAACCACTGCTCCACGTGGCAAACAAATGTATGTTTCTGTTAAATAATGTTATGTTTGCATGGGCTCGTGGGCGCTGCAAACTATGCTATATAAATGTAACTTATAACGATATTTATCTGCTGGTGACTATAACAGCTACGTAGCCCAGTGGATAGTGTGTTGGCTTACAAACTGTATGGTCCTCGGTTCGATTCTCCGTGCAGGCGAAAGGTAAAATTTAAAAAAATTATAAAAGTGAATAATTTCTTCAACATTATTTGTATTACAGAAAAAGGTGCCAAGAACTAAAATATTTCGTGGAAGTGAAAATTACGAGTATGTTAGGGAATGAGCACAATCGTCTTTGGGAAAAATTCTTCCAAGCATATAATATTTTTGGGCTCAAAATGCTTCCAAACATATAATATGTTCACATAACACAAACATATTAATGTTTCGGCAGTATCCAATAATATATGTGCTTCCTGCAAAATATGTTTGGAACATATGTTAAAGAAGCGATTTTTTCTGAGGGTGTACTTGAAACATAGCGTAATTTCTACGGACTTTGATAGCATATGAAAAAAAGCTGAAAAAGCGAAAAATTAAAATTTGCTTCGTAGAGTCAAGTACAAAAAAACCCAAATTTAAAAAAGAGTGGTGTATTTAAAGTATCCTTACTCGAATTCTCCGCTTCTTTAGCTCGGAATCAATACCAAAATTGTTAAAGTAGAGACAAAATCTTTGGAAACGATCATGCTTTTTTCAGTGTATAGTGCCCTTTCGTTAGTTTTATGAAGATCCCTTTGTAATTTTTATATTTTCCACTGTTTTTTTTTAATTTCCGTTGTTTGAATATTTTGACTTACTCGTCCTACGTTCCGATTTGTTTTGACGAAGCAAAAAAAAAATTGTGCCCATAATGCGAAAATGATAAACAAAACTCATGCTCTTTTTTTAAATGTCTTTTCTCTTGGTTCTGAATGAGTATTCTCTCCGAATACTCATTTTAATATTCAAATTAAATAATATTTTCACTTAAGCATATCACATTTTTTCGTTTGGGAGGAAATAATTATTTGTTTGCGTCTGTATTAATTCTTTGCGTTTATATATACGCTCAAACAAAGTTTGTTTCGAGATTTTGACATTGCCTTTAAGATTTCGGTATAGATTCCGATGATGCGATGATACGCCATCTTTAAAATAAAGTCATTTTCTAGTGCCTTATCTTGCTTTAAATCTAAACTTTATACATTCGAATACATCTATCATTAATCTAATTTTCATCCTATTTTGTGATACTTTAGCTAAGTTATGCATTTACAGATAAATTTTAGTGTTACAATCTTAATTATAAAGGGTGATTCTTTTGAGGTTAGGATTTTCATGCATTAGTATTTGACAGATCACGTGGGATTTCAGACATGGTGTCAAAGAGAAAGATGCTCAGTATGCTTTGACATTTCATCATGAATAGACTTACTAACGAGCAACGCTTGCAAATCATTGAATTTTATTACCAAAATCAGTGGCAGAAAATCCGCTTTTTTATCGACAAATTTTGTTCAGCGATGAGGCTCATTTCTGGTTGAATGGCTACGTAAATAAGCAAAATTGCCGCATTTGGAGTGAAGAGCAACCAGAAGCCGTTCAAGAACTGCCCATACATCCCGAAAAATGCACTGTTTGGTGTGGTTTGTACGCTGGTGGAATCATTGGACCGTATTTTTTCAAAGATGCTGTTGGACGCAACGTTACGGTGAATGGCGATCGCTATCGTTCGATGCTAACAAACTTTTTGTTGCCAAAAATGGAAGAACTGAACTTGGTTGACATGTGGTTTCAACAAGATGGCGCTACATGCCACACAGCTCGCGATTCTATGGCCATTTTGAGGGAAAACTTCGGAGAACAATTCATCTCAAGAAATGGACCGGTAAGTTGGCCACCAAGATCATGCGATTTGACGCCTTTAGACTATTTTTTGTGGGGCTACGTCAAGTCTAAAGTCTACAGAAATAAGCCAGCAACTATTCCAGCTTTGGAAGACAACATTTCCGAAGAAATTCGGGCTATTCCGGCCGAAATGCTCGAAAAAGTTGCCCAAAATTGGACTTTCCGAATGGACCACCTAAGACGCAGCCGCGGTCAACATTTAAATGAAATTATCTTCAAAAAGTAAATGTCATGGACCAATCTAACGTTTCAAATAAAGAACCGATGAGATTTTGCAAATTTTATGCGTTTTTTTTTAAAAAAAAGTTATCAAGCTCTTAACAAATCACCCTTTACTTGATACTTCAAAATAAAAAAAATATTAAAAAAAAAACAACCTTTAACCAAATAAGCGAAACCCTCCAAATACTTGAAAATTTTTTCTTTAGTTTAAAGACTCAGTTCATTTAAAGATCATTTATTAAAATTTAAAAAATTTTCTTCTCTTTAACCAGAAGAAAATTTTCTTACGTTGCCAATAGTACGAGTATGTATTATGGCCATGAGTTTAAAGTTACCAATTTTTTTCCCCTAAATAACAATTTTTTAATTCTAAAGCCATCACCATAACCATGTACTCATTAAATAAAAAGTGGTTCATATATTTGTAATATATTTATAAGTATTATTTTTTTAGATCAATACATACATTTTATTGAAAAGAAAATGTCGTAAAATATCAGAAGAATTAAATTTTTGGAGGTGTTGTCGTCTTAAGTAGTAAGTTCGCCTCTACTTACACATATGTTCGCCCAATCAACACTGAAAAAAAAGCATACTCGGTTCCAAAGATTTTGTCTTTACTTTAAAAAATTTGGTATTGATTCCGAGCCAAAGAAGCGGAGAGTACAAGAAAGGATACTTTTAAGACACAATTCTCTTTTAAATTTAGGTTTTGTGTACTTGCTTCTAGGAAACAAATTTTAATTTTTCACTTTCTCAGCTTTTTTTCTTCATATGCTATCAAAGTCCTTTAAAAACGAGTTAACGGCAACTTTATTTTCCAAATTAGGACTCGACTTCCAGTAGAAATTATGCTATGTTTGAAGTAAAAAACATCTTTAGTATAAAGTTTTGAAAAACATGTCCTATATTTGATTGATTTTTTGCTTTGTAGTCAAGATGCAAAAAGACAACAAATTTAAAGACAATTTCATTAAATTTAAAGAATTTTTCTGAATTATTAAAGTCAAGTTGACCTTAGCCTATAAATTTTTTCTTTCATGTTAAGATACCCATTTTTAAGTCAAATCACTTAATTATAAGGACAATACGACTTCATTGAAAAGCTTATCGACTTTTGGACAAGGAAAATAACTTTATTTTAGAGAAATGCGTCTTCTATGCTAAGCAAAATTTGTATTCGTATTTTAAAGACATGAAATCTTTGACCTTACGACAATATTTTTTTCAGTGCATTGACGCTCCTTTAAAACTGAGGGCACGAATTTTCACTTTCTAAGACTTCTGATATTTCGCCTGTTGATCTTTTGGAGGAGATGCGCCGTATTCTCTTAAATGTAGTGTTAATTCCATGGAATATATATAGAAAAACATGTTTTAATATAATAAAACTTTAATATTACTTACCTCTTAAATATTGTATGCTGCCTCCACTTACATTTTTTAAATATTTATTAATTTATCTTCCTCTTCACTTTCTTGTGAGGAAACAATAAATAGTTCGCTATCAATTATGGTCAAAGTGCACAATAATACTAAATAAAAGAATTTGCAAACAAAATGCAAGTGAAGCGAAATAACACAAGCTCGAAATCAAACATTACACACATAAAGGAAAAACTTTTATTTTGTATTCTGATTTGCTAAGGGAATATCAAGTTAAAATTATTTTAAGCCGACTATGGCTTAAAATAAAAAAAACTTATCTGTACATGTAAGAGAAATAAACAGTTTTCGGGGGTTGAAAATCTGTGAGAGTATCGAGGAGATCAAACTTTACTTTGCGCTCTTATTAGCTAAGTCTCACAGACGAATTAAGTAACAATTTTCTTGTTTTAACTCAAAACAAGCTTAAATCAAACTTTAAATACTTGAATTGCACAAATAAGCACAATTTGTACTTAATATGAGTATAAATTTGTATTTTGCACACTTGAAATGTTAAGTGCTAAAAATAAGAATTAGAAACTTGTTTTAGAAGTCTACTTTTCTTTGGATGTATAGGCTACAGCTTATTTTGAGGATTTCGCATGTACAGGCTAAAACATATTTTGAAGATTTTGCATGTTTGGTTTAAAGTTTTTTGAATAAAGAAAATCTGGGTTTCTTTGACGAAACCCATATTTGACATTTATTTATACACGCAGAGAAGGAATATGATTATCTAATCAGCTTTCAAGAACAAAATGTTATTTTAGGATGGTGACCCCGTAACATGTTTGTCGCAAAAATGTTGTTTTTCATCAAACATAACATGCTTGCCGAAATCAGATTCACAACTTCCGAGAAAAAAACATAGGTGCGACAAACATGTTACATGGCAACCATCCAAAAATAAAATTTTGAAACATGTTTGAGGTTATCATATTCTTTCTCTGGGTGTACATGAATAGCTTTGTTAACGACATTTGAAAAATGAGATATGTGTCCCACTTTTATGTTTATAGAGACTATATTCAAAGCTAGATACCTCTCTATAAATTGTCCATATTTTAAAGAAGCTGCATCTTTGGCTCTTTGGCTCGTTACCTGGGGATTGTACTGGACTCGAGGCTAAATTGGCTCGAGAATACGCGTGTCAGAAGCTTGTTGGGGAGCGGTGGGGAATGAAACCGTCCCTTTTCAACTGGCTGTACACAGCTGTAATCAGGCCAGTAGCTGTGTATGGATGTCATGTCTGGTGGCCCATCACT
Source organism: Haematobia irritans (assembly GCF_050003625.1). Lineage (NCBI taxonomy): Eukaryota > Metazoa > Arthropoda > Insecta > Diptera > Muscidae > Haematobia > Haematobia irritans. Next base: position 44,451,390 of record NC_134399.1, read on the forward strand.
AACCACCACAATCATATACAGAGATTGGGCAGGATAAATAGAACGGCCCTTATCTACATGACCGGGGCGATGAGGACAACGGCCACATCTGCACTGGAGGTATTGATGGGGATATGCCCACTGGACCTGCATATTAGGAGGACTGCGGAGGTCATACTGATCAGACTGAAGGGTCTGGACTCTTTGGAGAGCACGAGCTGTAGACACACTGAACTGATATTGTATGCCGGACGACATATAAGAACGGACTATATGGCGTCATGGCACATGTTTGAGAGTAACCTGGAATCAATTATCCCAAGCGTAGAGGACTGGGACGAAAACAGGATACACTTTGGGAATCTCAACATCTATACCGACGGCTCAAAAATGACCGAGGGTGTAGGCAGCGGAATATACTGCAAGGAGTTAGAACTTAAGGAGTCCTTTAAGTTGGACGAACAATGCAGCATTTTCCAGGCCGAGATATTTGCTATTGCAAAAGCTGCTGAACTTATATCGATGAGGCCGTTATTTAGATGCGATATCAGCATTTTCATCGATAGTCAGGCAGCTATAAAGGCCCTGTACGAACATAAGGTCAAAGGTGGTCAGCCGCTGTCGTAGAGAGCTTAGGGTTCTCACTGAACAGCATAATGTAACTCTGTGCTGGGTACCTGGACATTATGGTATAGCTGGGAATGAAGAGGCAGATATACTGGCTAAGAAAGGCGCAGGTGGTACGGAAAACGTCATTTCGGACGTTTTTCCTCCGCTCTCTTTGTTTATTTACAGGGTCAACAGCAAATATGAAGATTTATGGAAGAGACGATGGGCTTCTTCTATTGGCTGTGAACAAACCAAACTGATATGGGACGAAAATAATATTAGGAACTCCGAAGTCTTGATGTCATTGCAGAGGGAGGATGTCAGGGCTATGATAGGCATCAAAACGGGACACAACACCTTGGGAAAACACATGGTAAGGATAGGTCTAGCGAATGATGACATTTGTAGGTGGTGTCTGGACCCCGATGCTACGGAAGATTCTTTTCACTTCCTGTGCCAATGTCCAGCACTATCTTTCAGAAGAAACAAGATACTGGACTCTTATTTCGTTCAGGCTATGACCGACTTGCGAGTATGCAGTATGAGGAATATCCTCGTCTTCATCAAGTCTTCGGGGTGGAGGAACTAGGCGCGTCCAAAGGATACATTATCATACGATAGACTCATTCCGGCCGGAAGTAGACGGACACGAGGAGGAAGATGGAAAGAAGTTAGAGATATCGCAATGGACCAACTATGGTCTAAGTGGACACAAACCTGCAAGTTCGGATTCGTGTCAGCCTCCATAACCTATCGACTTATGGACACGGTACGAAGAGAGCCAGAATTGAAATATGGGGGTCGCTTATATGTGGGCTATAACAATTATGAACTTGATATAGACCAATTTTTGTGTGATTGGGGATCGATTTATCTGAGGGTTATATATAACTATAGACCGATATGGACCTAGTTAGGCATGGTTGTTAACGGCCATATACTAGCACAATGTACGAAATTTCAACTAACTGGGATGAAATTTGCTCCTCCAAGTGGCTCCAAAACCAAATCTCGAGATCGGTTTATATGGGGGCTATATGTGATTATGGACTGATATGGACCACTTTTAGCATGGTTGTTAAATATCATATACTACCACCGCGTACCAAATTTCAACCAGATCGGATGAATTTTGGCACCGGAGGTCAAATCTGGGGATCGGTTTATATGGGGCCTATATATAATTATGGACTGATATGATCCAATTCCTGCATAGTTGTTGGATACCATATACTAACATCACGTGCTAAATTTCAACTGAATCAGATGAATTTTGTTCTTCCAAGAGGCTCCGGAGGTGAAATCTGGTGATCGGTTTATAGGGGGGCTATATATAATTATGGACCGATATGGACCAATTTTTGCATGGTCATTATAGACCAGATACTAAAACCATGTACCAAATTTCAGCCGGATCGTATGAAATTTGCTTCTCTTAGAGGCTCCGCAAGCCAAATCGGGGGATCGTTTTATATGGGGGCTTTATATAATTATGGACCGATGTGGCCCAATTTTTGCATGGTTCTTAGAGACCATATACTAACACCATGTACAAAATTTCAGCCGGATCGGATACAATTTGCTTCTCTTAGAGGATCGGCAAGCCAAATTTAGGGGTCCGTTTATATGGGGGCTATACGTAAAAGTGGACCGATATGGCCCATTTGCAATACCATCCGACCTACATCAATAACAACTACTTGTGCCAAATTTCAAGTCGATAGCTTGTTTCGTTCGGAAGTTAGCGTGATTTCAACAGACGGACGGACGGACATGTTCAGCTCGACTCAGAATTTCACCACGACCCAGAATATATATACTTTATGGGGTCTTAGAGGAATATTTCGATGTGTTACAAACGGAATGACAAAGTTAATATACTTCCATCCTATAGTGGAGAGTATAAAAACCTGTTCACAAATTATTTAATTTAATTTTTAATGTAATTTTTTACTGTAATGATATAATATTCCATTACTAACCTATTACAGTAATTTATAAGATTAAACATCTTGTTGTGCTAGGAAGCCTAAATAAATAAATAAATATTTTAATTTGTAAACGAATGTCAACAAAATGAATTTTTAAGTACTAAAGATACACATAGACTTTGTTAATTTTCTTGGTAGACAGGATAACCTACATCACTGTTTTACGAACCACAAAAGAAGTTACAAATTTACTGGTGAGGAACCTCAACTCCAATAAACCACATATGGAACAGACTCCTCTTGGTGTTTTTACTCCTTTGGTTTTTTCCACATGGGTTTATCTATTTGTGTGGATTGAATTCCCTGTGAGATTCTATTCCACAAGTAACCCCTCTCGTCTCTTTTAGCCAAGTAACTCATTTGGTCTTAGAAGATCTCTGCGACTTAGAAAAACAGTCCACAACAACAACAGACAATCTGTCACAATGTTCCACACTTCCAGCTCCGTCATCACGATCAGCAAGTGTGTAGGAACACCTCTTCTTCTTAAGTAGCCTTCCTTGACTACAGCATAAGGCCTACAATAGACTTAAATATAGTCTCCATAAATTATAATTGCGATACAGATCTTATTTATCGAATTTTCGTTCTTTTTGCAATATATGTACATGTTAACAAAAGTATTAATTTACAAATAAATTTCAGTTTAAAAATCCAAATTATAACAGAAAAAGAACTTTCTACCAAAGATTCAAAATAAGTGTTACTCTATTTTGGAAGTTTTTTTTTTAACTTTGATCTAAAGATGCAATATCACAGTTAATGTAAAAATTACATAAAAAATATTTGTATTTACTATAAGGCATATTGATACACGACTTTAAGGGACGATCATTTCACTGATTCGTGTCATAAATTTAAAGAAAACAATTTGTTAAGAAAAAATTCTGAAATTCCATTTAACTAAAATTTCTTTATTTTAAAGAAGCTTGTTCTTAACTTTAAAAAAAAATAAACACTATAATGCTGCAGCCTCTTAAGCCAGTAGGATTGTTTGATTATTCTAGCCACAATCGTTGTAAACAATTTCAAATATTGCATAGTGCTATATTAAATAATAATCCCTCCGAGATCCTAACACAATTTGATGTTATACATTGAAAATCAAAGGCACTTTTAAGATTAGCAAATGCTTTCGATGTGCGGAAAAAGATTTGTCCAGGCACATTTCTATAATAATGAAAATAGCTGCAGATGGCGAGATGGACTTATAGTTGCCCGAAAAAATTCTCTATGTTTTCTTAAATATTTCATGGTCGATTTCAGTTCGGTATTTAAGAACGTGATTAAAACCAACGATTTTTTAATTGACTTTTCGCAGGTGTGTGGTCCACAAACGACTTCAATCTTTGAAACACTATTAACATTGGGTGCAAGGGATTAGATTTTTTACGCCCGAAAGAAAACAGTGTCATTGTTTATGGTCTGTCCATTGTGCCCATTTCCATCACAGAACACGCAACAAAGGGAATACTTTAGCCATTGCCTTACTTTTCTTGCTCACAGATTTTTACTATCACTGCAGTGTCCTTATTGCGAAAAAGGGATCATTCATTTATGTTGTGTGTGGTTGTTTCCAAAACACCCATCATAGGCCACAGCATGAGACATGTTAGGCATCCATTGGTCATATCGATTCGACTGATGTTTCACGTCGTATTCTCGTGGTGAACGATAAACAGTTTAATTGCCATAGGCCAGCAGATCCGAGTTGTCTTCCCGTGGCACTCGGGTATATGGGAAGTATATTGAAAATTGATTTGAGTTTTTGGATTGATATGCTAATTTGTTGTATTGTTTTCCCATCAATTCTAATCGAAGGTGTCAATCAAATTGGTGACATACACACGACATATCTGTCACAAGTAATTTGCATAATTTCATGTGGGCCAAATCAAGCGCCGCGCCAACAGTCTATGCTGCGGTATTAATTTTTTGGGTAACACAAATTCGTTCTGCAATTGTTCTGAGGGCGATTTTGGTGGTTGATAGCTATGTCACAATTAGATCTTACTATGACTTGCAACTAAAGCAGTGTGGAAATTTGTTAATGACCTTTGTTCTTAAAATCCTTTAAATACTATAGGAGAGAGGAGTTAAATTTTAATACGAATGCAAAAGGCTTTTTGCAATCAAAATACACAATAGTTTCAAATTGTTTCTAAAACAAACTCTGGATAGTTTTGGGAAATTTCTTTCTATCCCAGAAAAAACTCCTATTACCAGGTATGAGTACAAGTATGCCAGCGCCAAATAGGTAATAACTTCTTCGTACATAGAACAGCAGTAATTCTTTTACATGGGCATGATATTGGAGGAAAGTACTTCGGTGCAAGCATACCAGCAGTCGAAAAATAAGTCCTTCGTCGCGAGCTCTCCAAAAATAATAGTTTCTGCTCTCATATCTATTTATAGTTTCGTATTCTCAGTCTTTTACTACCCCTTTATATTTAATTAATTAATATGGTACAATTTATACTTTGAAAATCTCTATGACGCCAGGAGGAATCGAACTCAGACCTGTAGTTTTGTAATTCAAAACACTATACCCTACCCCACGGTATGAATTTATTCAATGATATAATTTTGCAATATAAATTATCTACTATACAACTTAAGAAAACACACACACACAAATAAAATATGAATTTGTACATAAATTTGTACATTATTATAAATTTATAAACTTTTTCATAAAAAATGTGTACACCTACATAATATATTGTTTTCGTAAATACTTGTTATGAAATTATGAATTTTTTAATAATATATAGGGACGGTTTCATAAAATTAATGAAACTTTACTTAATATATCAAAAATACTGGTTTTCTCTTGTGAGAGAGCCACAACATAGAGTTACTCTCATGTGTATACAATACAAGCATATAATACTAGACAAAAAAACGAAACATAACGTTTTGAAGGCAACACGTGTGTTTGAGTTTTTCAGTACAGTTTGAGTCTCCGTCGCGATTCGAAGATTATTTATTGCTGTAAAAAAATTGACGAAAAAACAATATTAACTGGAAGCGTTGGTACTTATGTTTATAAATAATATAAAACATTATAATTATTAATTATATAATTATGTTCTTTGCTAGCTGGACTGGATGCGGGACTGGATGCGGGTTTTAATAAATGGGTTCATACATTTGACCAATTATGCAGGCATTAGGAATCAGGAATCTAAATGAAAAGTTGCATGTAATGCATGACGTTTTTATTATATATTATGTAAAAGTTCATATTTTTCAATGACAAAAATATGTATACTTCATTTATAATATTAAAAATTCCATTTATATTATGTACACATTCGTAGTCAATGAAAACGTGTATTTTTATTTTATGAATTGTTTTCATATAATTTATGAATCCCGTGTTTGGAAAATTTTTGTGAACACTATTCATAAAATAAATGTATTATTTTTTTTTGTGTGTGCAAGGGTATATTTTATTGGCATTATAAATTAATATGTTGCAATTTCTGAAATGTAATTTTCGCTACTATTAACGGTGCCCACAATCGCTGTAGAGGTCATCCTATTCTATTAACAAAAATGTCAAGAAAAAAGCAAATTTTCAATGTAAGGACTAACACGGGCTATAATTAAACAAAAATGCAGAATAAAACAATTTTCTATAGAAATACAATTTTGACAAAATTTTCTATAGAAATAAAATCTTGACAAAATTTTTTATAGTAATAAAAATTTTACAACATTTTCTATAGAAATAAAATGTTGACAAAATGTTCTATAGAAACAAAGTCTTGACAAAATTTTGAATAGTAATAAAACTTTGACAAAATTTTCTATAGAAATAAAATTTTGGTAGATTATTTTTTTGGGGATCGGCTATATATAACTATAGACCGATATGGACCAATTTTGGCATGGTTGTTAGAGATCATATACTAACACCATGTACCAAATTTCAGCCGGATCGGATGTAATTTTCTTCTCTTAGAGGCTCCGCAAGCCAAATCTGGGGATCGGTTTATATGGGGGCTATATATAATTATGGACCGATGTGGACCAATTTTTGCATGATTGTTAGAGACCATACACTAGCACCATGTACCAAATTTCAGCCGGATCGGATGTAATTTTCTTCCCTTAGAGGCTCCGCAAGCCAAATCTGAGCGTCGGTTTATATGGGGGCTATACGTAAAAGTGTTTCGATATGGCCCAATTGCAATACCATCCGACCTACATTAATAACAACTACTTGTGCCAAGTTTCAAGTCGATAGCTTGTTTCGTTCGGAAGTTAGCGTGATTTCAACAGACGGACGGTCGGACGGACATGCTTAGATCGACTCAGAATTTCACCACGACCCAGAATATATATACTTTATGGGGTCTTAGAGCAATATTTCGATGTGTTACAAACGGAATGACAAAGTTAATATACCCCCCATCCTATGGTGGAGTGTATAAAAACAGAGTCTCAGCAGGATTCGAACCCGGACCTCAAGATATTATTTTAATTACTGGTTTTAATAAAAGGAGTCACTTTTGGTCACTAGTGCTTACCCAGTTTTTGCTGGGATGATACCTAATGAAGATGTCATATAAAATACCAAAGTCATAAATAATAAAATGGTAAAGTGGAGCGGAACTTACGCTTTTTTTTGTAAAAGTTCAAACTTTTGTCTAACAAGTAAAAATTTAATACAGTACTGTGTCTATAAATAGAACAGTTTGACTGCACTGAAAAAATATTGTCGTGAGGACAAAGATTTCATGTCCTTAAAATACAAATGCGAATTTTTCTTGTCCAAAAGTCGATAAACTTTTCAATGAAGTCGTTTGTTTTCCTTATAAAAATGGGTATCTTTACATAGAAGAAAATTTTGTTTGACTAGGGTCAACTTGGCTTTAATAATTCTGAAAACTTTTTTTAAAATTAATGGAATCGTCTTTAAGATTGTTGACATTTTGTATCGTGAAGACAAAGCATAAATAGGACATATTCAAAGACGTTTTATACTTGAAAAATAACTTAATTTCTACTTGAAGTCGAGTCTGAAGTTGGAAATGTAAGTTGTCGTTAACATAAAACGTTTTTAACGGACTTTAATAACTCGTGAAGACAAAAGCTAGAAAAATAAGTAAATTAAATTTAAAAGAAAATAGTAAGGATTTTTTTGGAAGAGACGTGATAAACGTTGATTCTTTTACAGGATGTGAAAACAATTTCCTAAAGACTAATTATAAAAACTAAAAGTAATAATAATAATTCGCTGGCTAATTGCAGTTATATTTGTAGAGCATAGTTTTGGGCGACCAAAAATCGATTTAAAAAATTTTTACTTAAGAGTAACAAAGCCTTTTCTATATGAAGAGATGTACTAAAAATTTTCAAAATATAGCAAAAATAAAAATTTTAAAACAAAATTGATTTGTTTGGTGATAAAGGTTTGAACTTTTTGAAAGAATTCAAACAAACCGCAAGAAAATAACAACGTTTGTGTAACCCGTTTTTCAAACGTCTTTTTTCTTTTGGGTACATTCTCAGTCTAAATAAACATTCTTCATTTGAATGCATTTGCCAATTTGAATAAATTTGGACGATTTTCCCTATGACGAAAATGTTGCCTATATTTTACCACTTTAAATTTAAATTTGCTTAAATGCCACGTAAGACACATTAGTGGATATTCCTAATTCCTTCTCCCAAGATTGCAGCGAAAATTTTTATATCAAACATTTTTTTGTAAATGTTGCTGATTCTTGAAAGTCGAAAGTCCAAATATGCAGTTGAAAGTCTGTAGCTTCGCGCTCATAAACGATTCTTCCTTTTAACGAACATTTTGCATTATAGACAGAACTTTTTTGCAAGGTACTAAAGGGTATATTTCTACAATGATATTTGTGCCATTTACTATAGCCAATATGAGTTTCTGAACATTCTTCAGAATATTTTTTTTTTAACAGCTGACCAACATTTCTGTAAAATTTTGTGAAAGATTCGGGACGCTTCCTGCCTATCAAAGACTTCATAAAGTGTATATATTCTGGGTCGTGGTGAAATTCTGAGTCGATATAGCGATGTCCGTCCCTCCGTTCGTCTGTTGAAGTCACGCTAACTTTCGAACGAAAAAAGCTATCAACTTGAGATAAGTAGTTGTTATTGATGTAGGTCGGATGGTACTGCAAATGGACCATATCGGACCACTTTTTCGTATAGCCCCTATATAAACCGACCCCCAGATTTGGCTTGCGGAGCCTCTTAAAGAAGCAAATTTCATCCGATCCGGTTTAAATTTGGTACGTGGTATTAATATATGGCCGCTAACAACCATGCCAAAATTGGTCCAAACCAAACTATAGACCGATAGTTATATATAGCCCCCAAATAAACCAATCACTCAAATATTGGTCCATAGCCTCCATATAAACCGACCCACCATATTTCACTTCTGGCTCTCGTACTTGTTTATAGACTCCCCTATATATATGTTTGGGTGTAAAAATTATATGTTTGGAAGTCAAATTTTTAAACACAATATTTTTAAACTAGCATAACATGTTTGGAACATATATGTTAATATGTTAGAACATATTATGTTTGGGACATAAAATGTTTGTAAAAATAATATGATTGGATGCAAACATATATTTATTTAGAAATAGCCTATAAACATATATGTCTTTAGAAAATATATATGCTTGAAGCAAAATGTGTTTGGGGAATATGTTACAGTAGCGATTTTTTTGAGGGTGTATACCGGTTAAGAACTGTATTATATACGTATTTAATCTGCCTTTTGTTGTCTTAATATGTACCCCGTATGGAATAACTTTCAATTTAGGCGACAATGTTAAGAAGGTTTAAGATACCTTGCCATCGGCAAGTATTACCACAACCCAAGTAATTCGATTTGGGCTAAGAAATTTTGGAAAATTTCGAATTCGTCTCAAATCCATTCACAGAGTGATTTTTTAATTTGTCTTTAACTTGTTTTCTTTCTTTGTTCGTTTGATAAAACACCAATATTGTAAAAGCATATACAATTCTGTACATCTACACCTTTTCTGTAATGCAAAAAGGTTTCATTTGAAATGAAAATGCAATAGACGATGGTTGATATGTATTGCAACCAATTATAGGTTATCATTTCTAAACAGCTGGTTAGACAGCTGACAGATTTATTAGGACGGCAGCTCACTTTATTGTTTACAAGTTTAAAAAATAATTTTGATATAATGCATTAAAAAATAAAGTTATTCGTGATTAAATTTAAGTGTGATTTCTCTATATTTGACTGGAAAAGCACAAGTGGCTATCGTTAGAACCCTCCAGCATTTAAATTTGAATAAATCTTGTTTCTCGTACTATTGCTTGTTACCATGATACTGGAAGTGTTGCTTTGCGTTCAAAACAACACCAGAATTGATCCAAAAAGTGAAGGTCAGATATTTGAAATTCAAGCCGCTACACGCAAAAAAATAATTCTTTCCTCCCAAACGAAATTTTAGACAAACAAAGTTCGTTTCTCATTTGCTTTTCGCTATAAGGAAGTGTATTTGGGAGAAAAGTATATACTTTTTGTGATAAACGTTTATTCTTTTCCAGGATGTAAAAGCAATTTCATAACGACAAATTAAAAAAAATGCATTTCCCTCTAATTGCATTTTCCCTCACATCTTTCTAACATCCACGATGTTTTTTAGTTCTTAACACCTTTTCCTGTAATACCAACAATGTAGAAGAAATTATACGATTTTACAAATTTTAAAATTTTTTTTACCTTTCGCCTGGACGGAGAATCGAACCGCGGACCATGCACCTGTTATGGTCATCAATAGATAAATATCCATATAAGTTATATTTATATAGCATAGCTTGCGGCGCCCACGAACCGAATAAACAAAGTTTATTTAACAGAAACAAACATTTAGTTTGGCACCGTGGTGCAGTGGTTGCTACGTCCGACTTGCACGCACGTGGGTTCGATCCCTGCTTCGACCAAAAATTTTTTTTTTACATATATTCCAGATATGTTCGGAAGATTCCGAAAAAATTTTCAACATTACATTGTAGTATATTAAATTTTTTAAAAGTCAGAAAAGAACAGTGTTTGATATAAACGAAATGGACCGTGTTGTTGTTTCAAAAATAACTTTTTTTATTGAAAAAATAAAAATTTTGTAACAAACGAATTTTGTTGGTGATAAAAGTTTAAAATTTTCGAAGCAATTCAAAAAACTCTAACAAAAGAAAACTGTTTTCGGCACACGTTTTCCAAACGTTTTTTTTTTCTTTGCGTGTATATATCTTGCTCGTAAGGTGAACTTATTGCGAGAACTGATGCAACATATTTAGAAATTCCTTTTCGTCCGCATCATGACGGCTCATGCAGTATTCATTATACTTCTCGAACTGATTATGGCAGATGTCAGAAGTGATATCTGACGTCTTGGGACCAGGCATCAAGGATTTTATTGCAGGTTGACTATCTGAGTATATGCACCCAAAGAAATTTGCAGTAGGGACAGCAGAAAAGTCTGCTAAAACAGCAGAAAGTCTGCTGAAAAAGGGACAGCAGTCACTGTTTGCTGAAATAGAAAACATCTCCTGCTATTTTTTAAGCTCGATTACACTAAAACATGTTTTATTTTGGCTAAAACAAATAAAAATGTCAACTTAGGATCCTAATATCATTAAAACAATATTTTATGAACATCTATAGTATTTGACCAAAAATCTGAATATTTATCGAATTGAGACATAACAGCAAACAAAATGTTTGCTGATCGTATTTAGGAGCTTGTAAGTATATTACAGTGCAAAAATATACCAAAAACTACTTTTGGTTCTTAAATATGCTTTGCGGAAAAATTTATAACCTAAAAATTTTATAAATTGTTGTTCATTAGGCCCTGAAGTACAAAAATATAACAGCAGACTTCGATTGCTGTTTTTAGCAGACTTTTTTCTATGAGTGTGTGTATGCCAACATTTGCTGGAACATTACTTCTCAGCCAATTTGCCACCTCTTTTATTCATAATATTTCTGCCTGAACACTACTGTGATTAGGTAATCTTTTCGCTATTTTCAGATCCAGGTCTTTAGAATATACTCTGAAAACCACTTGTTCATACAATTTGGATCCATCGGTGTAGAAATATATCTATTCGCCGAGTTCTGTGTGCATCACCGTTGGTAAATAGGGTTTCAAAGTTTTTATTGAAAAGCGGGTTCACTAGAGTGGCACATCTGACTCTATTTTGAAGACCGAACTGTGAAGGTTCCTCATTTCATTTCAATTGAACAATGGCCACCAAAATCTCTGGATCCCAATCCGTTGGTTTTTTTTTACCAGGGAAATTTTGGAGAGTAAGGTTGGGATAACTAAATACGAATGTGTCAGTCATATCAAGACCACGAAAGTGCAGCGTGTGATGGCTTTGTCGGCCGTTTGAATGCCGTAATTCGTGCCAAAGGCAGCCTATTCAGCTAATCTTAACTTTACTTTGTTGCATTCTATATCTACCCTGTACATGTGTGATCACCGCACCATTCAATGGAAAATATCTGTTGCAATCAAGCTTTAAAGAAAATTGCATTAGTTCATAGATATACGACTTTAAGGGAGGAATGCAAATGTCCAAGATTTGAGTCCTAAATTTAATAAAAACAAATTTTTGAAGCAAATATTCTAAACTTTTTTTTTTTAATTAATAAAATTTCATTATTTTAAAGAAATTTGTCTATAATATTGTGTAAATTGCGCATCCTAAACTTTAGATTGCGAAATCTTTAATACCACGTAAATATTTTTGCCGAATTCTATAAAAATTTTACCAAGATTTGACAGGTACTTTTCTTATTACCTCTATACAAATGGAAAATGTTCACTATCGACCGGTGATTTGTTTCTTTTTTTTAAAGTTAAATTATGCAGCAGAAATAAACATCAAATACACAAAAGTTGTATTTGTATTTATATTTGCTACTACACTGTTTCTATTACAGAAAAGAATATTTAGTTTGGGTGAAGAGTATACACGGACAAAAGCCACTGTTTTTCATATATTTGGACATAAAATTTATATGTTTGGAACTCAAATTTTTTAACACAATATTTTAAAGTATAAGCATATTATGTTCATAAACTAGCATAACATGTTTGGGACATATATATTAATATGTTATAATATATTATGTTTGGGACATACAATTTTTGTAAATATATGATTGAATGCAAACATATATTAATTTAGAAATAGCCTTACAAGCGATTTTCGTGAGGGTGTAGTGAGAATGCATTTATCAGAAAATTAAATAAAATGCCTCAAAAATTGAATATGTTTCCTGCAAACAAACTTTGTACAGCAAATGGAAAATTGCAAATGGTTTTTGTAGGTCTAATATTTCGTTTGGGACGACTTATTATTTTCGTAATGTTAACTTTATTAACCTAAAAACAAGTATATACGGCCGTAAGTTCGGCCAGGCCGAAGCTTATGTACCCTCCATCATGGATTGCGTAGAAACTTCTTCTAAACACTGCCACCCACAATCGAATTACTTAAGTTGCGGTAACGCTTGCCGATGGCAAGGTATCTTAAAACCTCCTAACACCATCTTCTAAATTGTATGTAAGTCCATACGTGGTATATATTAAATCAAAAAAGATCGATCCAATACGTATATAATTCAGTTTGACAAAGTAGACATAAAATTTTGACAAAATTTTCTACAGAAAAAAAATTTTAACAAAATTTTCTATAGAAATAAAATTTTCACAAAATTTTCTATAGAAATAAAAATTTTCACAAAATTTTCTATAGAAAGAAAATTTTGACAAAAATGTCTACAGAAATAAAATTTTAACAAAATTTTCTATAGAAATAAACTTTTGACAAAATTTTCTATAGAAATAAAATATTGGTAAATTTTTTTTGGCTCGAGTGGCAACCATGATTATGAACCGAATAAAATTTGAACAAAATTTTCTATAGAAATAAAATTTTGACAATGATGAAAATTTTATTATGAACCGAAGAAAATTTTAACAAAATTTTCTCTAGAAATAAAATTTTGACAAAATTTTCTATAGAAATAAAATTTTGGTAGATTATTTTTTGCTCTAGTGGCAACCATGATTATGAACCGATATGGACCAATTTTTGTGTGATTGGACCAATTTTGGTATGGTTGTTAGCGACCATATACTAACACCACGTTCCTAATTTGAACCGGATCGGATGAATTTGCTCCTCCAAGAGGCTCCGGAGGTCAAATCTGGAGAACGTTTTATATGGGGGCTATATATAATTATGGACCGATATGGACCAATTTTTGCACGGTTACTACAGACCATATACCAATACCATGTACCAAATTTCAGCCGGATCGGATGAAAGTTGCTTCTCTTAGAGGCTCCGCAACCCAAATCTGGGGATCGGTTTATATGTGCGCTATATATAATTATGGACCGATGTGGACCAATTTTTGCACGGTTGCTAGAGACCATATACCAATACCATGTACCAAATTTCAGCCGGATCGGATGCAACTTACTTCTCTTTGAGGCTTCGCAAGCCAAATCTGGGGATCGGTTTATATGGGGGCTATATATAATTATGGACCGATGTCGACCAATTTTTGCATGATTGTTAGAGACCATATACTAACACCATGTACCAAATTTTAGCCGGATCGGACTAAATATGCTTCTCTTAGAGGTTCCACAAGCCAAATCTGGGGATCGGTTTATATGGGGGCTATATATAATTAAGGACCGATATGGACCAATTTTTGCATGGTTGTTAGAGACCATATACCAACACCATGTACCAAATTTCAGCCGGATCGGATGAAATATGCTTCTGTTAGAGGCTCCACAAGCCAAATCTGAGGGTCCCTTTATATGGGGGCTATACGTAAAAGTGGACCGATATGGCCCATTTTCAATACCATCCGACCTACATCGATAACAACTACTTGTGCCAAGTTTCAAGTCGATAGCTTGTTTCGTTCGGAAGTTAGCGTGATTTCAACAGACGGACGGACGGACGGACGGACATGCTTAGATCGACTCAGAATTTCACCACGACCCAGAATATATACACGGTTGAAAAAGACTGTTTTTCATATGTTTGGCTATAAACATTATATGTTTGGAACACAAATTTTTAAACACAATATTTTTGAGTGCAAGCATATAATGTTCATAAACTAGCATAACATGTTTGGGACATATATGTTAATATGTTAGAACATATTATGTTTGGGACATAAAATGTTTGTAAATATAATATGCTTGGATGCAAACATATATTAATTTAGAAATAGCCTATAAACATATATGTGTTTAGTAGCTTGGAGCGCTATTTAACAGGGAGCGATATTGAATTAAGTTGGTGGTTGTTGCTTGTTATTACAAAATTAACATTTTATTTTTCCTTGGGCAATTGATCAGCTACTTCTTTGATCCTTACAAACTGTGTGGTCCGCTGTTCGAATCCCCGTCCGGCAAAAGGTAAAATTAAAATAAAAAAAATCATACAATTGAATAATTTCTTCTACAATGTTTGTATTACAAAAAAAGGTGCTAAGAACTAAACAATCTCGTGGAAGTTAGAAAGATGTGGGGGAATATACAATTGGGCAGAAACAAAATTTTGAGCATTCAGGTCGAAAACCTATGTTGTTAGCACCTATATTACCTGTTTATTTTCATAATTCATTATGATTGTAAATATATAAATAAATAAATAAAATTTTGAGCACAATATTGTTTGGGAGAATTTTTTTAAGCATATAATATTTTTGGGAGTAAAATGCTTCCAAACATATTATATGGTCACATAATAACATATTGTTTTTTGGAAGATAACATTATTGAATTTGGATGCAAAAATACAAAATGTTTGGAACTTAGACTACCCAAACATATATTGTTTAGACCAATATGCTTTCAAACATATTATATATTGGTAGAGATCAAACATATAAATGTTTGGGCTATACCCAAAAATGTATATGCTTGAAGCAAAATATGTTTGGGAGTATATGTTACAGAAGCGATTTTTTGTGAGGGTGTATACTTTATGGGGTCTTAGAGCAATATTTCGATGTGTTAAAAACGGAATGACAAAGTTAATATAGCCCCATCCTATGATGGAGGGTATAATAATTGCAAAATCGATTTTAGATTTTCATCTAATTTTTAATTTTGACTATTAAAACTCGATTTTAGTGTTTTCTGTTTTCATATTCATTGGTTTCAATTTAATTGAAAAATACCGAGATATTTCTTCATTTTTATTTATAGAATTCTATTACCAATAAGAATAAAAATATTGATTTGATTAAGTTAAATATCAAATTGGTTTAAATGAATCCTTTGTGTTTTCAATTTCCTTGAATTTATTTTGTGAAATAATGATAAACGATTCGTACATGTTAAAAATTTTATACTTAACATTTTAAAAATATATTAAACAAATTAAAAAAAAAATTAACATGTTTGACTAGAACACTAATTTTTGCATTTCTCTTCAACTCGCAAAAACAAAATAGATTTCATAAAATCGAATATTTTGTATAATCATTATTTCTATGAAATTCGATTACGAAAAATCGAATTTTGGATGCTAAAAATAATCGAAAATCGATTTTTGATTAAAAGTCAATAATCGAAAAGTCGAAAAATCGATTATTGGTTTGTACTATAGATCCCTACTTCTTCTTCCAAATAGCAATAGAATAAGTAGGTCATCAGTGCATCGGACGTCGAGAAAAAGTATATTTTAGAGAGGTTATAGTGGTTGGATCATCGCTGAGTTATATGCATCAAATCAATAAAGAGACAATGATGAAAAAGTTGTTATTTTGTTTGGTAGGCTAAGTAATTATCGGACCACCCTACTACGACGGTATCAATAGGAACCCTTTGGTTGCACAGGCATAACTTGTTATCTGATTCAATTGGTTAAGTAGTCCAATAAATTCATTTTTAATTGAAATCACGAAAATTATAGTATCAATCACAGAATTAATTACAAATGGTTTTTTATTTGAGACAATCAATTATTTACCATATTATTTTTTATTTTTAATTATTTTACCTTTAAATTAAATAGTTTTCTTATAATTTTATGAGAGTTCATACGCATTGGCATTTCTTATGAATTTTTCAATTAACATATAGTTGGATTTTTCTTTGGATTTGAAATTTCCGAACAAAATATTCAATTGTATTGATATTTGGAAATAGTTTTTAATTTAATTCACACATAATGTTTTTTATTTGAAGTGTATAGATATATACATTAGATAGGGTCGCGAAAAAAAGTTCATGCAGTCACCCCCCAGTTTTGTAGCATATTTGAAGACAATTTCAGAACACTAAAACTTTTTTTTTTTTCGTGCACCCTACGACCCCCCGAAATGCAATTTACTGTACTGTGTCGTCATTTGAAGTCCGATCGAAAAGAAACGCATATCGTTGTTCATGGTTGATCAGGGGCTATATTTCGTGCATTGGTCATTTTTGACTCCGACGTCAAATTTGATTTTTAATTTTTTTATTTCGCTTCGTATACCCCTATGATGCCCATTTCTTATAACCATTATAAAGATCTTATCAAAATATGAAACTTTTGCTTTGGAAGTATTTAATTATATTCATAAACAAAAATGTTACAGAGATTTTAAAAAGTCAATAGGTCACCCTACACCATCAAATAGCTTTTGCTGTGTTGTCATGATATCCGATCGAAACCACATGCACATCGTTATTCACATCTACGAAATTAATTTGAAAGGTATTTAATATACACAAACTGTTTATCTGTAAATTTCTAACCGTATCATTGTATACATACTCGTTGTGTGCACTACGACATTTTCTGCGTTATGCAAAGTTCTTGTGTTTTTGCTTGAACAACTTGAGAGCCTACTGTTTTAAAATCTAACAATCAATCTAACAATAAAAGTAAGTGGTAACGGAATTGTGGAAAATTACGAAGATCGTTATGCTGCTTACACATTGGTTAAATTTCTGCCTTTCAACATCTGACTACGCCGTATTTTTTTTTGCGTTTTCTTGTCATCTTCACAATGGTGAGCAATGTTGTCACATGAGTAAATACTTTAAACAAGAAAATATTAGATTAGATTTGTATTTGATTTGAGTACATTTCATGTTTATTAATTGTACAATTTTATTATGCGGCTAACAACTTTTTAGAATTAATTTATAACAAATCCTGTCTAGAATCAAGTTTACTATGTTGTTGGCGACTTTTAATTTTGGATATTATATAACGCAATCGTTTATCGTCTGTAACATGACTAGTAGATTCATTTTTAACCTGCTTTCTTTAAATATAAAAGGAATTCAATAACTTGATGATTTGTTGGTAATTTAGTTTTGTCGATAACCCGAGCTTCGAATTTCATTTTGTTTTCACTTTTTTCAAATACTATCAACAGCCTTCTCTCACAAAAATATGGACAGACTTAAGAAATCATGTAGCGAAAGTGTTTGTTAGATTTTTTGCTAGAACAATTTGAGAGCCTACTGTTCTCAAATTGTTCTAGCAAAAACACATGCACTTTGCATAACGCTGAAAATGCCATAGTGCACACAACGAGTATGTATACAATGATACGGTTAGAAATTTACAGATAAACAGTTTGTGTGTATTAAATACCTTTCAAATTAATTTCGTAGATATGAATAACGATGTGCATGTGCTTTCGATCGGATATCATGACAACACAGCAAAAGCTATTTGATGGTGTAGGGTGACCTATTGACTTTTTAAAATCTCTGTAACTTTTTTGTTTATGAATATAATTAAATACTTCCAAAGCAAAAGTTTCATATTTTGATAAGATCTTTATAATGGTTATAAGAAATGGGCATAATAGGGGTATACGAAGCGAAATAAAAAAATTAAAAGTCAAATTTGACGTCGGAGTCAAAAATGACCAATGCACGAAATATAGCCCCTGATCAACCATGAACAACGATATGCGTTTCTTTTCGATCGGACTTCAAATGACGACACAGCACAGTAAATTGTATTTCGGGGGGTCGTAGGGTGCACGGAAAAACAAAAGTTTTCGTGTTCTGAAATTGTCTTCAAATATGGTACAAAACTGGGGGGTGACTGCATCAACTTTTTTTTTTGCCTTAGGCCGTGACCCTACCTAATATACATCCTTACAGACAATATGCACATTATTACTTAAAATAATATTTCTTTTTAACGATTCTCGATTCTCAGCCAAGTTTATAATATTATAACATTGATTCATGTAGATCCGTCAGGCTTTAACTGTAAATAAAAAAAAATTGCAAATATCATCTCATCGGCTTAACTTCAACTTAAAAATTTTCGACAGATATATACCTAAAACGGTTTAAAAGTTGGTAATCTAACATTTCATTTAATGGTAAATTCTTAATTGGTTACGTTTTTAACTTCAACTAACTTTTTATCTATAGATATATTATGGAGATATTTTTTTTCTGCGTTAAAGTTTCAATTGAGTTTTAAAAAATTTTGAATTAAAAATTTAATTGATTTAATAAATTTTTTAATTGAAACAAAAAACAATCACAAAAATTAATAGCATCAATTAATTTTTTAATTGGGACAATTAATTTAAATTGACTTTCAATTAATCAATTAATTTCGTGATTGAAAGCAAAAAAACTAAATTTTGTGTGTATGTGTTGTGGCCGTCGTAGAGTTATTAGTCCATTCTGATGATTCGATGTAGCCTAGAGAATGACGAAGTTAGCTTTCTGGTTCTCCTTGGCTATTCCAAAGCTTTTGACACTGTAGATCATTATATGTTAGGAGTAAAACTGCGGAATTTTTTTCAATTTTCTTTCTCGTCCGTCAGTCTGATATGTCTTCGTTTTTCTTGTGATGTGGATATTGTAATAAATAACGAACAATTTGTTATTGTACCTCATGCTAAAAACTTATACCCTGTTTCTGTATGTCGAACGAGAGTATTTCAAATGAAAAAAAAATATTTGGGTTTCTCTATGTCGATAGGCAAGTCACTTCATATTTTGTTGTCGAGTACCAAACGAACATATACAATAAGTGTCAAGAAAAAAGTGAAAACAATTTTGAAATTTGAATCAATTCTCAGGCTAAAAATTTGAAAATACTCATTGTTGATAATCAATTTACTCTCATACAAACGATATGAACTTTCAAAAATACAGAAACCCAAATTGATTCGAATTCGAGTGACTGCTTTTCAGTCGACTGGGTTTTCGTTCGACATACAGAAACAGGGTATTATACCCTGTTTCTGTATGTCGAACCAAAAATAATAAAAGAGGAAGATGGGAGATTGGCTTGCGTCATACCAAATGTTGCATTTACCAGATTAGTTTAATACATGTTTGTAATCTTTTAGTTGTTTTTCGTTTTTATTTTTTAAATGAAAATTTTAATTTTCTTAATGAAACAATGTTAAATTTTAGGCAACAACAAAAAAAAATAAATTTTTCCCTTTATGGAAATTTATTTCGTGCTCTTAATTTCGTTTTATTTGCATTTTAATGCTATGTCAATACTTGTCGTATACGCGTTTGGTTCGAGTATTAAACTAATGTGGTAAATGGTTTGATGTGCTCAGTAGCCAATCTCCCATCTTCCTCTTTCATTATCTTTATGTCGAACGAGAGTATTTCAAATGAAAACAAATTATTTGGGTTTCTCTATGTCGACAGGCAAGTCACTTCATATTTTGTTGTCGAGTAGCAAAGGAACATATACCAAAGACCATAGAAAAAGAAGACATGAATTGGGCATGTTGTTATTCTTTTTTCTCAAGAACCAGAGATTAGCCCCATACATGTTCGATGAGAAGTTACAACTTTTTTTCGGTTTCTCTTTTCATTTTGCATTCGTAATAAAACCTCCCAGTGGTAAAAAACGTCATTACCAAATCGATTACATCCTACCGATTTTATCGAGACAACTACTCCATATTTCCAATCAATTTTCCGTATTACTTTTACGTTGACGTGTCATAGGCAGTCAAGTACTTCGCAATCTACTTGACAAAGTAAACGAAAACATAATGATATCCCATTACAACGTCATTACCGATGTGTAAGGGTTATGGATGCCGTGTATTGAATATTGTGCTTTACTCAGTAATGGGAGCAGTGGAACAAGCTAGTTTTATTTTCTATTTATAAAAGTAATCCACAGCTAAGCACCCCTATTTACCACCTGATTCGTTGGTAAGCTATAAAAGGATGATGAATTTTTTAGTTTTTCCTAAAAATATGCACATATCATTTTCGAAACCACTACTTTTCATTGGTTTTATATATTACATCAACATATATTTTGTAATAAGATTTAGAAACAACATTTAAGAATAAGGCTATTATGTAATACTATTGTAATAATTAATATCTATATACTTATTTATGATATTTTTGTTTTTTACGCAATCTTTCTGGAAATGGGGACCCTTACAATTTTTGAAAGACTTCCGATGTCCGCTTACAGTACTTCACCCTACAGTCGTCCGTCTTGACAGCATCTGAAATAAAAGATTAAATTACTCAATAAGTATAACAACTATAAGTAATGTAACAAATATTACCAAATATAGCAATATCCAATGCTTTAAATTCCTTGAAAGGTCTTTCGTCATTGATGGCATTGTAATAGTGGACCAGTATTACTGTCATTGAAAACATACGCCCGAAGTTCTGTTAAAAGCCACCGGCAAGACATTTTATTATAGCCACCTATTGAATCGATCATACATTATAAGAAAAATAAAATTTAAGAAGTTGCTGAAATAAATTTGTCGTTAGAATGCGATGAAGACTGCAGAGTAGAGGTGTGCGCTGGGGCGAAACTTCACGCACACTCACGAGTTAAACTTTTTGCTCACACGTGCACTCATGTTATCGTGCGTTACGAACATTTTCTAATACCCCCTGTTCTGATTTACGAATTCGCAAAACGCAAAATTTTGAATTGTCAATAACTCGTCAACCGATACACCCATAGAAAAAATCACGATCATTTCGAAACGATCCGTTCATGAAAGTGAATTAACACACATATGTTCTCAAACAGAGAACAGACGGGGTCAATCTGACAACGTAAAAATTACATGTAAGTGAATGAATGAGTGAAAAACGAATGCCGTTCATGTAACCGTGATCGCCCGTGGAAAAAATCATGAATATTCCGTTTTGATTTTTTGTGAACGTTTCCGTTTTATTTTGACAACATCCGTTCGCGATTGTGGAAAGCAATTTTTTCTATAAGTGTACGTCTTTAGATTTGAAATTTTTTACAAATTAAATTCCTTATCGGAAAATAAAGACTGGGGGAAATTTTGAGTTTTGGGAATGCGTAAACCAGGTGATTTTGCAGAACGGATTTAATTTTTCACTCACGACATATATTTTTTTCCCCATTCACAAGAGGTGCTTTCAATTTTGTTCACTATCACGTGACTCATGCTTTCCACGCGCACTCCTCTACTGCAGTCTTCTCTAACACTGGCACTTGAAAAGGACCCGTTAAAGAACAGCAGGAAATGGATTATTTTTTTACTTTTGGTACTTACCTTGATTGATGTAAATATATGCAGCATTTGGTGAAAAAATTATCTTAAAGTCTATAAATGTAAACAATAAACTGATATAGAACTGAAAAAAACAACGAAAATCAAAATAAAAATTCGTTGCCTAACAACGTTACACCTTTCAGTTTTCCTTCCTAATTACCTACATCTTACGCAGTAAGTGGGAGTCGTAAGCACTAGGTACACTACAATGCAACAACTAGATGACTAAGTAGTAGCTTTCATTTGTTCAAAATTTATATGCATTACTTCCTGTGCGACTTTTCAATGCTAAGGTATAAGTAGTACCAATTTCAACTCAATTTTCATTTACATAGAACGTACTTACTTAATCTTCCAAGTTTCGCAAGAACATAATCGATTGTTTGGTAATTGATTTGAATTTTTTACCACTGGGCTAATTCTCTTATTTTAGCAATTTTTTTAACTTTTAAAAGAACAAAAACACTTCATGAAACATTTAATTAATAATTTAGTGCAAACGACACAGAAATTGGCAGGAACTTTTGAGAAAATAGCAAAATAAAAATTGTCTGCATCAAACCAGTAAGTTCGAAGCGCTTTTCCTACAAGTATGGGGCTAATCTCTGGTTCTTAGCACTAACACTATCAAAGCCCAATTCATGTCTTCTTTTTCTATGGTCTTTGACATATACAATAATACCCTGTTTCTGTATGTCGAACGAGTGTGTTTCAAATGAAAAACAAAATATTTGGGTTTCTCTATGTCGACAGGCAAGTCATTCATATTTTGTTGTCGAGTAACAAACGAACATATACAATAGGTTTCAATAAAAAAGTAAAAACAATTTTGAAATTTGAATCAATTCTCAGGCTAAAAATTTGAAAATACTCATTGTTGATAATCAATGTACTCTCATACAAACGATATGAACTTTCAAAAATACATGCCCTGTTCCTGTATATCGAACGAAAACCAGTTCGAAAGAAAGGCAGTCACTCGAATTCGAATGAATTTGGGTTTTTCTATATTTGAAAGTTCGATTCGTTTGTATGAGAATACATTGATTATTAAAAATGAGTATTTTTAAATTTTTGGCCTGAGAATTCATTGAAATGTTAACAACACTTTTACTTTTTTCTTGACACTTATTGTATATGTTTGTTTATTACTCGACAACAAAATATGAAGTGACTTGCCTTTCGAAATAAAAGAACAAAAATCAATTTTCTTTCGTTTAGAATACGAAAGAAAGCTTTCGTTCGATATACAGGAACAGGCCATAAATTTTTGGCCTGAGAATTCATTCAAATGTAACAATGCTTTTACTTTTTTCTTGACACTTATTGTATATGTTCGTTTATTACTCGACAACAAAATATCAAGTGACTTGCCTTTCGAAATAAAAGAACAAAAATAAATTTTGTTTCTTTTGGAATACGAAAGAAAGCTTTCGTTCGATATACAGGAACAGGCTAACAGAAACCCAAATTGATTCGAATTCGAGTGACTGCTTTTCCTTCGACTGGCTTTTCGTTCGACATACAGAATCGGGGCATAAGTGTCAAGAAAAAAGTAAAAACAGTTTCGGAATTTGAATCAATTCTCAGGCCAAAAATTTGAAAATACTCATTGTTGATAATCAATGTACTCTCATACAAACGATATGAACTTTCAAAAATACAGAAACCCAAATTGATTCGAATTCGAGTGACTGCTTTTCCGTCGACTGGCTTTTCGTTCGACATACAGAAACAGGGTATTAGGTTTGATTCTTAATAGCAATTTGACTTGAAAGAACCATATAAACGTAGCTGTCGGCCAGGGTTACCCGAAGTTATGCTCTTTGTGGGTTACTCAAACATTTACTCCTGAGCAAATTAGATTACTCTTGGCGGAGACTTTCATAATTCCCGGAGTACTATATGGTTCCCAACTATTTGCGAACTGTGATTCAGCCAGTAAACTAAATTACACTCGTTTTTCAACAATGTGACTCGTTAGGTTTATGGTTAGGCTTATGAAATATTATTCCAGAACTCCACTTTACAAGATCTAACAGGGGAAAGAAGTTAATACCGTTTCCATAGTCTATGAATGACAATTATTAACCCTTTCACTACCGTATTAAAACTAATGTTAAAAACTTTAAGTTTTCCTCCGTTTGTACTTGTACTAACAGCATGTAGAAAATATATTGCAATTTGGAAGACCTACCTCAATTATTTATAAACTACACTCAGAGAAGAAACACGATTGTTACAATTTTTGCGGCACCCATTTAACATTTTCACCTGCAGCCATGTTTGCTCAGTGAGCATGGTTCTAAGAAAAATAAAATTGTCCTCATCTAAAATGCTATTATATTGAGAAAAATAATTTAGTTTGAATCAAAAGACAATGGTCGCGATCTAAAATGTTATGTTATTCGTCACAAATGATTTTCTTCCAGGTAAAAGAACATGGTCACAACCTAAAATGTTTTGATCTTTATGAAAAAAAATTTTCGTCGTCGAAAAAGAACGCCACCTGAAAAAACAAAACACAAAATTAACTTTATTTATTTATAAACTAATTCATTGTTTATTATATTTATAATGCATTTTAAATGGTCACGAAAAAATTACATGGTCTTTATGGCCATGTAATGGTTATAGACGTGTCTATACCTAACCTATAAAAATACTTTTTTCCCGGCAAAAAAGTCGAAAAATTTAATGGTCAGGTGCATGATTTTTCTGACCATGTAATGGTCTCAAATTCTATCATTTAAATAATTGAACATGTTTGCGGCATTTGAGAACCATTTAAATGCTTATTGCCAGCATACATTTTTCTCTGCTCGAAAATTATTTTTACAAAGACAAAATACATGGTTTTCGCGACAATTACATGCTCTAGATAAGTATTAAATGGATGCGGCAACCATGTCCAAACAAGTTTTTTTCTGTGAGGTTATATGTGTTTGTTCTGAATACTTAATTCTTTAATTGTGACCAAATGGCCATACGAAACTAAACGCTATTTGGCCTGTTATATCTGTTGAAGTGTTGGACAAAAATAGTTTTTATATGAATACCAATTTACTAGAGACGTACAGCAGAAAAATTGTCTCAACATTGTGTATTTTTCGTTTATTGTCAAGAAATGTTATGAAAATACATTTTAGTGCCCAGCAATATGGAAAATATTTATAGCTTATGTAGGTAAGAGCCTCTTTATCATCAAGAAATAAATCGAAACTAAGTGGGGAGTTAGAGCTCGGAGTCATTTTAGAATGTCCTCTGTAGTGGACATCGGTAGTGAAAGGGTTAATATTTGTCGTTCGTCTCTGGAACTCTCTTCACATGAACTGCAAACCACCAGTAACGTGTTAAATTCTAAGGACAAACTTTTAGAATATTTTATGTAATTATGATTGTTTATTTGAAAACAATTAAAGTTTATTAAAATTCAGGACTACATTAGTTTTTTTCATTATTTTTTTTTTCTTCTTCATTGTTTTACTGTTTCAAAATTGTGTTGGAATTAATTAATTAATTAATTTGTTTGTTTATAAATATTGAATGTGAACCACACCTAAACGCCAAGTTTTTTTCGGAATTTTATTTGACATTTCTCTATTTCAGGCTTACTCAATTTGGACCAGGGAGATATACACAATCCAGCAACGTGTTAAAGTTATCCAGACTTATTATGAAAATGGGCGTTCAAATTAAAATGAATATCGTGCACCTTCATCTTCAGCGATGAGGCACATTTTCACCTCAGTGGATTCGTCAATAAACAGAATTGCCGCATTTGGGCGAATGAGAATCCAAAAGCGATTGTCGAAAAACCAATGCACCCACAAAGAGTGACTGTTTGGTGCAGTTTATGGGCTGGCGGGATCATCGGGCCGTATTTTTTCCAAAATGAGGCCAGTCAGGCAGTTACTGTGAATGGTGCTCGCTATCGTGAGATGATAACGAACTTTTTATGGCCCGAATTGGAAGATATGGATGTGGACGATATGTGGTTTCAGCAGGACGGTGCCACTTGCCACACAGCTAACGAAACATTGGCTCTTTTGCGCAACAAATTTAATGGCCGTGCAATGGCGATGACAATTGGCCGCCAAGATCATGTGATTTCACACCGTTGGACTTTTTTCTTTGGGGTTATTTGAAAGAAAAGGTGTACGTCGATAAGCCAGCAACAATTCAAGAGCTAAAGGATGAGATAATTCGGCACATTAACGGCATAGAACCTTCATTATGCCTCATCGTCATCGAAAATTTGGACCATCGGATGAAGGTGTGCCACCGAGGTCGCTGCGCCCATTTGGCCGATATTTTGTTCCATACATAATTGAGTAATACCAATATATCATAATAAAATAAAATTACAATAATTTCCTAAATAGTTTGTGTTTTATTCAAAATCAACATCGGCCCTTGAAATTTTAACCACCCTCTATTATGTACTCTTAAATTATTTCATTTTTCTTATTTCATAATTCCTTCTAATTATTTAATAATATTCCCTTTTTATACCCTGCGCCACACTGTGGAACAGGGTATTATAAGTTAGTGCATATGTTTGTAACACCCAGAAGGAGACGAGATAGACACATGGTGTTTTTGGCAATAATGCTCAGGGTGGGAACCTGGGTCGATATAACCATGTCCGTCTGTCTGTGAACACATTTTTGTGATCAAAGTCTAGGTCGCAATTTAAGTCCAATCGCCTTCAAATTTGGCACATGTTCCTAATTTGGATCAGAATAGAACCCTATTGATTTTGGAAGAAATCGGTTCAGATTTAGATATAGCTCCCATATTTATTTTTCGCCCGATATGCACTAATATGGACCCAGCAGCCAGAGTTTTGTACCGATTTGCTTGAAATTTTGTACAAACATAACACTTAGTCGTATAGTCAAGTGTGCAAAATTTGATTGAAATTGGTTCAGATATAGATATAGCTCCCATATATATCTTTCGCCCGATATGGACTTATATGGCCCCAGAAGCCAGATTTTTGGCCGAATTTGGTTGAAATTTTGCACTAGGAGTACAATTAGTAGTATAGTCAAGTGTGCAAAATTTGGTTGAAATCGGTTCAGATTTAGATATAGCTCCCATAAATATCTTTCGCCCGATATGGACTAATATGGTCCTAAAATTTGGTTGAAATTTTGCACAGAGAGTAGATTTGGCATTGTAGCTATGCGTGCCAAATTTGGTTGAAATCGATTCAGATTTAGATATAGCTCCCATATATATCTTTCGCCCGATATGCACTTATATGGACCCAGAAGCCAGAGTTTTATAACGATTAGCTTGACATTTTGCACAAGGAGTATAATTGGTAGTATAGTCATGTGTGCCAAATTTGATTGAAATCGGTTCAGATTTAGATATAACTTCCATATATATTTTTCGCCCGATTGGACTTATATGGCCCCAGAAGCCAGAGTTTTGGCCGAATTTGGTTGAAATTTTGCACTAGGAGTACAATTAGTAGTATAGTCAAGTGTGCAAAATTTGGTTGAAATCGGTTCAGATTTAGATATAGCTCCCATAAATATCTTTCGCCCGATATGGACTAATATGGTCCTAAAATTTGGTTGAAATTTTGCACAGAGAGTAGATTTGGCATTGTAGCTATGCGTGCCAAATTTGGTTGAAATCGATTCAGATTTAGATATAGCTCCCATATATATCTTTCGCCCGATATGCACTTATATGGACCCAGAAGCCAGAGTTTTATAACGATTAGCTTGACATTTTGCACAAGGAGTATAATTGGTAGTATAGTCATGTGTGCCAAATTTGATTGAAATCGGTTCAGATTTAGATATAACTTCCATATATATTTTTCGCCCGATTGGACTTATATGGCCCCAGAAGCCAGAGTTTTGGCCGAATTTGGTTGAAATTTTGCACTAGGACTACAATTAGTAATATAGTCATGTGTGCCAAATTTTATTGAAATCGGTTCAGATTTAGATATAGCTCCCTTATATATGTTTTTCTGATTTCGACAAAAATGGTCAAAATACCAACATTTTCCTTGTTAAATCGCCACTGCTTAGTCGAAAAGTTGTAAAAATGACTCTAATTTTCCTAAACTTCTAATACATATATATATATATCGAGCGATAAATCATAAATAAACTTTTGCGAAGTTTCCTTAAAATTGCTTCAGATTTAAATGTTTCTTATATTTTTTTACTAAAATTGTGTTCCACCCTAGTGCATTAGCCAACTTAAATTTTGAGTCTATAGATTTTGTAAAAGTCCAAATCGAGTGATATTTAAATGTATGTATTTGGGACAAACCTTTATATATAGCACCCAACACATTTGACGGATGTGATATGGTATCGAAAATTTAGATCTACAAAGTGATACAGGGTATAATATAGTCGGTCCCGCCCGACTTTCAATTTCTCAATCATTACGGTGTTCATCCTCCTACTGTAATTATAAAAATTATATGTTCTTGTTGTGCAAGATTTAATAATAAAAAAATACAAAGTACAAATACACGTGGTGAACTTCTTTCTTATACATTAGTGTTGTATCAATGACAGAGTTTGTATACCATAAAAAAAACTGGTGTTTGGCCGTAATTGGAATTGGACCCAAGAGTCTCTGTATGTAATACCGGACTTACGAATCAATACATCTCGGTGATCTTTTTAAGTACTCTAATATTATTTGTGTGTGAACATTCCAAATACCAATATAACATTTTGCTGGAAACACCACGTATTGGAGTGTTTTATACTGCACCAGTTTGAGTTGTTTTGTCTGTTTTTTTTTTCTACTGCTATGGAAAACATCAGCAAAAGATCTTTCAACCTTAGTGTCCATAAAAACTTAGCCACCACCACCAAGCTCACACATGATGAAATTTTTATTTTTAGGAAGGGACATCTTTCACAGTAACTCAAATCTTCTTCAATTTCTCAAAAAGAACAAGACAAAAAAATTAAGACAACGAGGTAAAGTCTTAGCAGGGATACAACGTTGGAGCGGACACTAAAAATAGCCACCCTTTGCAATGACATTGTATTCGTTGTTGTACACATGTTCCATGCATCCATACGAGTGAATGATGCTATACAAGCCTATAGATGGTTGGATGGACGCATGGATTTACTGGAATATACATTCCCATGTATGCATGTCCATATGCATGTGTGTAAGTATGTATTTGTGTCCATCCCATGTGGACATGCATGCATACAAGTATTAATGTTATGTCCGGGAATCAAGAAGCTGACATGCAAGGGAAAAGTAAACACCAGAGTACACAAACAAACAGCAACCATGTCAATGTCAGCCGCATTCACACTTTTCCCCAAACCCCATATTAGATTGTGAGTGTAGTGGTTATGTGGCAGTCGAGGGGACTCTTCACAAGATTTGTTTGTTCAAGCAACGCAACTCTGCTCTTTATGGACTCCATATGGGTGGATGGCGAAAGACGAACTCATGAATAAGACGAATAGCATTGAGGTTGGCAATGAAGATGCATGTATGCACCGAGGACATAGCTACTCCTCCGTTATGTCTTCAATATGATCGGACCGACTGGCCGACCAACCCCGCACTGTTGACGATCTTTGATGCATCTCAAAGAAAGCAGAAGTTCTATGCAATGCGCCAACTAAAAAGATCCACATGTGTTTCCCTATGTCAAAATTTTAGAGTCCAACAAAGACTACTTCGATGTTATTCTAATTTTAAACTGCCGTCCTTACATGTGCAGCTTCTGTTGGGGGAATAAATGGATGGGGGACAAATCATAGCGATGTTGGTGTTAGTCAAGCAAGGATGCTATTTCGGTCCAATTCAAAGTCAAGTTCAACAATGCGATTGGTGACGAAAATATAGACCACTCATCTTATGAAAAGAGATAGAACTAATGACCGAGCAATTTGGTACAGTTATCTCGTTAGGGATCAAATGCGTCTTAGTTGACGGAATGAACCATAGATGTTACATACTCGTATTACACCTGATGATAGATTTAAAAGAAACACGGACCATGCCATTCCTAGCAGAAAGTGGACGATAAGGTGAGATCTCCAAAATTTAGATTCGATTTCAAGAAGCATGAAGGTAGATATTGCTCATGTCTCGGCAAGTTTATCTCCAGTCGCTACTTTTAATATTGTACATCTAACATAAGCTCTACTCCACAAGAAGTTTATTGAGATAACATATAAAATACAACTGTTTTACGTTTAATTTACCAGCCAATTTAAATCAATTTCTTGTTAAAGGCAACCAAATTGAAAGGCCAGTTTGTGGATGGGATATACTCTCATTTGGATATGATTCTACAATAAAAAACAAATAGCCTCATATGAAATATCATATAACCTTAATTTTAGGACACATAACTTACGCAATAATTAAAATTACAATTAATTAAAAGAAAGTTCATAACCATTGCTTTCATTTTTATTTCATTAAATTTAGGACATGAATCTTGGAAATTAATGTTCCTCCATTAAATTCAGATGTCTTCGAAGTAAGCAATTTTCCTTAAAGTAAAGAAAAACATGGTTTCTTTAAAACAATAATACTTAAATGAGATATTGCATTTTAGGATTAAAGTTGAAATGCTGAGGATTTGGCATATTTGGTTTGCAGTTTGTTTTGAAATTAAGAAAACATTTTTTATTCTAAGAAAACATTTTTTATTCAATTTTATAGAGCCTACATTGAAGTCTGTGGTAAATAGCGTCCTAAAAAGTCTTTATTTTACAGAAGCCGCATATGATATATGGCTCGGAATCAATGCCAATCCCCTTAAGGGATGACCAAAATCTTTCGCTCCTGGGAGAACAGACTCTAGTAACTATGTAGAGATCTAACTACAACTACACTGAAAAAATTAGTATGAAAGATTATGCAACTTTAACTTAGGATACGCAATTTACACAATATTAATGATAAATTTCTATAACATAAAGAGATTTTAATTAAAAGAAAATTCATAATATTTAGTTTATTTAAAGTAGTAGGTCCCTAAAGTATGGCCAATTTCCTTTAATATAAAGTAAGAAACGACTTAAAGGAATAATTTTTTAATTAACTGTGATATTTGTTCTTTGTATTAAAGATAAAAAACTTCGAAATGGGTTAATCCTTTTTGCATCTTTGGTTTAAAGTTTGTTTTAAATAAAGAAACCATTTTTTGCTTTGAAATATCTTTTATAATTTGGATTTTTAAACTGTGTTGATATATCACAAAAAGTGAACGAAAATTTGATAAATGAGACCTGTATTCTAGTTTTAAATTTACAGAGCCTCGATTAACGCTAGATAGATCCCAAAAATGGACTTTGTATTAAAAAAGCAGTATCTTTGATTCAATACCAACATCCTTAAGGTCAAAAGCTTTGAATTCAAGAGAAAAGTTTCTGAATGTATGCTCTCTCAACAACATCACAAACTGTTGTATAAAGACAACAACAACAAATATAGAAGACAAATAAAAATATCACTATCAAAACAAACACTTACACCCATATTCATAAAAGTTAACGTAAACTTTAAACCTACTATTACCATACAAATTCCTTCGATAAACTGTCGGCAAATTATTATGAATATGGGCATTAATATTTATGGTTTTTTATATTGGTCTTGTCAACAAAAATTACTCGAAGAAGGCACAACGTGATTATACAAAACACGAACAATAGAAAATTGGAGTCTATCGCGTCCTACAACTTACTTTATGTCGAATTAATCTTAAAAACACATAAATTTGAAGACTTCGCCGGAAACGCTGATTTCTGATGATTTTTTTTGTCAAAAAAATCTGAAAATACCTGAAATATAAAGTCCAAAAAAATATATATATAAGTTAGCACTGACATTTGTTTGCTAATGTCGTGGAATTCGTATGCATTACCAACTGATAACAGATATTTAAACCTAAACTAAAAAACAAAAAAATTAAAATTAATTAATACACAGTTTGGGGACCAAATACCCCACTGTGCGCCGTAGAGTGAAAATAATGTTAATTCGTGATCTGATGGTGATCACGAATTAACCTTCTTTTCCCTCATAAACAAAATCAAATTGTATAGGACCGTTATGGTTTCTATATAATTTATTTTTGTTTTCCAAATCGCTGCAAAAACCGACCATAATATGTGTGAAAGACAATTGGAAAATATGCAATGAATATTTTCGCAACCATTGATGGATTATTTTATCTAGCCCTTGTGCTGGTGAGTTGTTCTTATTTGCAAATTGTTTGACAATATCAGAACAGTGCTTTGTTCAAACAGGAGTAGTTTCAACAATGAAATTCCTTATCGAAAAAGTCTTTAAGGTATGATCTGTCCATTCTTGCAGATGTTTCAAGTACAATGACCATAAATGCATAAAATGATGTCTTTCTAAAGATCAAACCTTTTTGCAATGTTACATGTCATCACATACACACACACATCTCGCTCCTAAAGATTAAATTTGAAAGGGTTTTCACTCTAGTCTGCCTATCGATGCATCGATTGAAGGGTTCGTTTTTTCTTTTTTTAATTTTCTTACAATCCTATTGATCGAACAGTACACATGCCCGTCGTTTCAATAATACCAGCAGTACCAATTTCTCTTGTGTTGCTGCGTAGGTCATGGGATGGATGAGTGTATTAATAGATGTTATTGTATCTTGAGAAAGGTCATAGAAAAACATTCCGGGAAATTCAAGGGCACATCTGTTTCAAAGAATCAATGGGAATCTTTGAATGTTTTTTTCAATTACTTAACAGAGCCGCACTGTTATGTTTACTGTTGGCAAACCACAACATTTTGGCTATGGTGTGTGTTGGGTTTTTAATGATAAATAAGTCAATTAGATTCTTAATTTCAATTTATATTAAATTACCTTATTTCGAGTTTAATTTTCACATCTTTCGAAATAAAGCTATGCAATATGAAATTTCATAGGCTTTTTGCATAAAGGAAGAACCTTCATTTAAACCTAATTCAAAGCTTTTCCATATTTAAAAACTTTCATTCTTTTTATATCCTCCACCATAGTATGGAGTTATATTAACTTTGTCATTCCGTTTGTAACATATTGAAATATTTCTTTCGGACCCCATAAAGTGGGGTAAGTGCAGCAAATGTTTTTCGATAGCCAAATTTTTTGTTTTTATCTGACGAGGCTGAGATTTTACAACATTCATTTTACTGGTGTTAGCCATCCACGCAACTAGGAGCGAAAAATAAGAAACCCATAACCCCAGATATATTTGTGAATTTATTGAAAAACTCATTAAGCACTAATTCATAAAATGTGTTGGTAATGTGGTACACCATAATGTAGATTGTTTTTGTAAAAAACTAAATGCAACATATACATATATCGCAATTGCATACATTTTATGCTTATTTTGTACTCGTCAGTTATCTACATTCAAAACTTAATAAATTGAAAATATTCCTTCACACAAAACGAAATGATTAAGAACCACCAAGAAAAAAACATTCGAGCACAGATAAATGTGTTTTTTTTTCAACTTGCACAAAGAAAGAGTTCCAAAAAAACAAACTGATTTTTGATTGCTTCATTCTCTGAGATCCACCATCTATATATATTTTCAGGATTGGTCTAAAGAAAATATTGTTTGTATTGTTCAAACATATTAGTTTCACACTGGTAGAAAAAAAATGTTAATGAAATTTTCTTTGTGTGGATATATTTTTAAGGCGCCAATTGGTTACATCCATTCTTTTACTTGCAGCATACACCCTAGGTCTTTCTTTCTAAACACATACATGTTCATAGGCTATTCCTAAATTAATATATGTTCTGCATCTAAGCATATTATATTTACAAACATTTAATGTCCCAAACATAATATGTTCTAACATATTAATATATATGTCCCAAACATGTTATGCTAGTTTATGAACATTATATGATTGCTGATTAAAAATATTGTGTTAAAAATTTTGAGTTTCAAACATATAATTTTTACACCCAAACATATGAAAAACAGTCTTTTTGTCCGTGTATATACTTGTTTTATGATTTTGATATTATTTCAAAACCAAAGATGCCACTTTTCTATTCTGAGAAATAACATTTTAGACAAAGGACACTAATAAAATGTTCTTTAGGAGAAAATAAACAAGACTAAAGACAAGCGTTGCATCGCTTTGCATAATTTCGGATTTATTAACTCTTAAAGAGCATGTTTTATAACAAAAGCGAATTTCTGTCTAATCGTTCGTTATCTTCATGACAATGCCTTAAATTCTGTTTGTACAGAATTTATGCGTTCTGTATAAATCTACAGATCCTAAATTCTATAGATTTGTGCAGTATTCCAAAAAATGTTCGTACACCCTAAAAAAAAATCGCTTCCAAACACATTTTGCTTCAAGCATATATATTTTCAGAAATGGTCCAAACAAAATATTGTTTGTATTGTTCAAACATATTATGTTTCACCTTAGGGCATCTACTGGTAGTAAAAATTTTAATGAAATGTTCTTTGTGTATATATATTTTTAAAGCGCCAATTGGTTACTTCCATTATTTTACTTGCTGCATACTCTCTAGGTATCTCTTTCTAAATACATATATGTTTATAGGCTGTTTCTAAATTAATATATGTTTGCATCTAAGCATATTATATTTACAAACATTTTATGTTCCAAACATAATATGTTCTAATATATTAACATATATGTCCCAAACATGTTATGCTAGTTTATGAACATTATATGCTTACACCTAAAAATATTGTGTTAAAAATTTTGAGTTCCAAACATATAATTTTTACACCCAAACATATGAAAAACAGTCTTTTTCGTCCGTGTACTATTTGCGATTTTTATCGTTCATATTGAAGCAACGTACAAATTCCTTAACACAATTATTAGTTTGGTTGTAATAAAGTAAATATCAAATATTTATTAACGTACATGCAGCCGGGACTTTACAGAATACATTTTTTTAATTCAATCAAATATAATTTTACATTCCACATGGTCAGTAAGGACCCCGTTGACCACCCCTGCAACCACCCTTGGCTAAGAAACTCTATTGTTAAAATTATGTATAGTGTCCTTGATGACAAGAATCGATTCAATAAAAGATCAATGTATAGACCGAATTATAGTTTCTAGACAAAATATTAAGTGGATTAAATAATTCATAGTTATGTCTACAAAATTCTGTCTTTAAGAATACAAAATTTCTATTTATACAACATTAATGTGCCCAAAAAGTCAATTGGTGCGCTGAAAAAAAAAAAAAAGATTTTGGCTCTACTTTAAAAATGTTGGTATTGATTCCGAGCCAAAGAAGCGGAGAATACAAGTAAAGATACTTTTAAGACACAATTCTCTTTTAAATTTGGATTTTGTATACTTGCCTATAGGAAGCAAGTTTAAATTTTTCGCTTTTTCAGCTTTTTTTCTTCATATGCTATCAAAGTCCTTTAAAACCGAGTTAACGACAATTTTATTTTCCAAATTCAGACTCGACTTTCAGTAGAAATGTTGCTATGTTTCAAGTAAAAAGCATCTTTAAAATAAAGTATTGAAAAACATGTCCTATATTTCAACGATTTTTTGTAGTCAAGATGCAAAAAGACAACAAATTTTAAGACAATTTCATTAAATTTAAAGAATTTTTCTGAATTATTAAAGTCAAGTTGACCCAATCCCCAACATTTTTTCTTTAATGTAATGATACCCATTTTTAAGTGAAGTCACTTAATTATAAGGACAATATGACTTCATTAAAAAGTTTATCGACTTTTGGACAAGGAAAAAAACTTTGTATTAGAGAAATGCGTCTTCTATGCTAAGCAAATTTATCATTCGTATTTTAAAGACATGAAATCTTTGACCTCACGACAATATTTTTTTCGGTGTGTATAAGACAGTTACAATATCGGAACATTGTTCAATATAATCTACACTTGAAGAACATCTCATTAAAATTGAGCCAACGAAATTTTTCATTGATAAAATACGTCAATATTTCAATTTAAAACAACTCAGATAAAATTGTAGGGCTATATCTATCACTCGATTTCAAATTTCAAGCAAATCGGATGACAAGTGCGTCTTTGATGCCCTCAAGAAGTCATGTTTGAGGTGATCATATTCCTTTTCCATTAAATAACATAAAAAAAAATCAGGCTCAACAACGAGTTTTACGTAACACGAAGCACAAAACTACTTCCATTAAAGTTGTACAGACATTTAAACAATTAAAAGATTGCTGTATCAGAGGAATTCGTCTTATTTGCAAGGCTAAAATCGGATTCGTGTTTCAAGGACAAAAAATCCTTGTAGATAGGCAATATAGCTACGTGTAGTTGTTGTGACAAGTATTACACAATCCTAAGCATCAGAATTATTTTTTCACACACTGAAAAAAGCATGACCCGTTCCTAAGATTTTATCTTTACTCTAATGATTTTGGTATTGATTCCGAGCTAAAGAAGGGGAGAATCGAAGTAAGGATACTTTTAAGATATATATATATATATATATATATATATATATATATATATATATATATATATATATATATATATATATATATATATATATATATATATATATATATATATATATATATATATATATATATATATATATATATATATATATATATATATATATATATATATATATATATATATATATATATATATATATATATATATATATATATATATATATATATATATATATATATATTATGGAAAAGTACATATTTTTCAATAACGAAATATATGTATACTTCATTTATAATATTAAAAACTCCATTCATATTATGTATACATTCCTATGCCAATAAAAACCTGTATTTTTTATTTTATGAATTGTTTTCATATAATTTATGAATCCCGTGTTTGGAAAATTTTTGTGAACACTATTCATAAAATAAATGTATTATTTTTTTGTGTGTATGGAATCTATGGTACACAAAAGAGACAGCCTAACATAGCAGACTAGACATAGGTATATAAGCCAATTCAGTTTTTGGTCAGTTTATATAGAGGAGCCAATTTTCGCACAGAAATTAGAGAGCCAAAATTTAACCAGATCGGTTTGCATGGCTATATAAAATTATGGACCGATATGCACCAAGTTTTGCACGATGGTTAAAGGTCATATATTAACACACTGAAAAAATATTGTCGTGCGGCCAAAGATTTCACGTCCTTAAATTTCGAATGCGAATTTTGCTTACCATAAAAGACGCATTTCTATGATATTATTTTTTTTCTTGAAAATTTATGTTTTCGTTAAAACTTTTTGATAGCACCTGAAGAAAAAAGCTGAAAAAACGAATAAATTAAAATTCGTTTCTCTGAATGAAGTACGCAAAAATCTAATTTAAAAGATCAATTTGTCTTAAATGTGTCCTTACTTCAATTCTCCGCTTCTTTGGCTTGGAATCAATACAAAATCATTAGTGTAAAGACAAAATCTTTGGAACCGGGTATGCTGTTTTTTCAGTGTATCACGTACCAAATTTCAATCGGATCGAATGAAATTTGCACATCCTTGAATCTCCGGAAATTATATCTGTGGATTGGTTTGTATGGGGGCTATATGTAGTTATAGACCGATATTGCGTGCACTGTTTTCCAACACATGTTTTTCAACACTTTATTTTAAAGACGTTTTTTACTGGAAACATAGCATAATTTCTACTGGAAGTCGAGTCTTAATTTGGAAAATAAAGTTGTCGTTAACTCGTTTTTAAACGACTTTGATAGCATATGAAGAAAAAAAGCTGAAAAAGCGAAAAATTAAAATTTGCTTCCTAGAAGCAAGTACACAAAACCCAAATTTAAAAGAGAATTGTGTCTTAAAAGTATCCTTAAATGTATTCTCCGCTTCTTTGGCTCGGAATCAATACCAAATTTTTTAAAGTAAAGACAAAATCTTTGGAACCGGGCATGCTTTTTTTTCAGTGTGGTTGTTAGAGACCATATACTGACGTAACATACTAAAATTTTGTGCATACACGCAAAAAAATAATTCTTTCCTCCCAAGCGAAATTTTAGACAAACAAAGTTCGTTTCTCATTTGCTTTTCGCTGGAAGGAAGTTTATTTGGAAGAAAAGTATATACTTTTTGTGATAAACGTTTTCCTTTTCTAGGATGTAAAAACAATTTCATAAAGACTAACTAAAAAAATGGTTTCTGGTTTCCACGAGGTTTTTTAGTTCTTAGCACGTTTTTCTGTAATACAAACAATGTAGAAGAAATTATTCGATTTTATATTTTTTTAAAATTTTACCTTTAGCCTGGACGGAGAATCGTACCGCGGACCAAATGTTACCAGCATTACTGAGGTGGGATAATCCACCGCTGAAAAACTTTTTTGGTGTTCGGTCGTAGCAGGAATCGACTTAAAGTCAGAAAAGAACAGTGCTTGATATAAACGAAATGGACTGTGTTGTTGGATCAAAAACAAATTTTTTTATTGAAAAAATAAAAATTTTGTAACAAACGATTTTTTTGGTAATAAAAGTTTAAAATTTTCGAAGCAATTCAAAAAACTCCAACGAAAAAAAAAAACGTTTTCGGTACAAGTTTTCCAAACTTTTTTTCTTTGCGTGTAGTTATTAGAAGTCATCGACTAACATTACGTACCAAATTTCAACGGGATGGGATGCAATTTGCTCCTCCAAGGGGCTCTGTAAGCCAAAGCTGGGGGTTGGTTTTTATTGGGGCTATACCTAAACATGGACCAATATGGTCCATTTGCAATATCATCCGACCTACATCAATAACAAGTTTGAAGTTGATAGCTTGTTTTGTTCGGAAGTTAGAGTGATGTCAACACATGGACGGTTATCGCTAAATCAACTTAAAATTTCACCACGGCCCAGACGATATATACTTTATGGGGTCTTAGAACAATGTATCGATGTGTTACAAACGGAGTGACAAAGTTAGTATACCCCCATCCTATGGTGGAGTGTATAAATAATAAAAACGAATAACCATGCATGGTTAGAATCTATGGCATTTTGCTTTTTGACTTCCATGGAGGTTATTTAGAAAACTGAAGAAAATTAGCTTAGAAGTCTTCAATAATCAATGTAAGCCAGTTTCCTTTCCCTTTTACTTTTAATAATCTTTGCTATACACATTTAACATGATATCTTTCGTAAAATGTATACAATACAGGACTTCACACAAACATCGAATTGATTTGAATTTTTAAAATGCGTCTGCGTGTAGCTCCAAAATGGAAAAGAAGTCTGGTTCATGTTTTCTCAAGTCAATCCCGTGAGAGAATGAAAAATGTGAACACATGTGCAACATTAAGACCATCGTAGATCTTGTATATGGCCATCTATTTTTGGGATGCCACTCAGACACCAAATTGTCAAGTATCAGGCGCTGGAGAAGGAACCATTTGAATTGTCCGTTACAAATATTACATGTACACGTTGTACTCAAGAGCTCCATGGAAAATGAATGCAACAGGAATTTCCATAGTCCATGGAGATATTTCGGTATATGTTTATGTTTTATCTGGTTGCGAGTGTCTCCGGTTTTCAATTCGCTGTATCTAGAGCCGATGTTTACTTAAAGAGGGTGCCACAGGATGATCATTTCCGTTCATGTTCACTGTTAATGATTTTCTTTTATACAAATAATGATGCTTGTCATTAGTCGTGGTGAATCTGTGAGAACTATTCCGTCCTGTACTTTTGGGGGAGTGGGACACATGTGTGATAAACGGTAGTCCACTTTGAGTACAGAGCAAGGAATGTTCGTTTGCTCCAAATTCATTACATTGCCACCGTCCTTTGCCTTTCAACTCCTACTCATAAAACCAAGCTAAATGTGTCCGTATCTTACTTGATTGAAGCGGCGATGCAGTGAAATGGAATACAGGCATGTGCTAATTAATTGTTGGGTTTTAGGTATATAACAAAGACCAGTGAAGAGGTAATTCCAACGGGGACGATAATATGATACTCCCTGACCCTCTGGAAAAAGTCAGCGAACATTTTTATTTTATTTTATAAAAATTAGTTAGCTGGTTTTAGTTAAATTTTGAAAAATGTGGGTAAATTTTTTTTATGATTTTAATTATTTTTCTACTAGTCAAATGACATGAACTAATAAAAAGGAGAAAGAAAGTTTTGTACAAAAGAAGTATACAATTTTACTAAATTCGAACCAAATAGTTTATATTTGTTCTAAAAATTTGAAAATTCAACTTAAATTGTGTTTATACGTTTGTAAATGTTTAAGTTTTTTAATTGTGTTTGTAATGAACATAATATAGCGCTAACGACATTTGAACAATTTTAAACTCCTATTTTTTCCAAACATTTATTTCATATATAGTATTTTCACTTCAAATGAAACCTTTTACATTTCAAATGAAACCTTTTTCAATCCAAATGAATCATTTTTCAAATCAAATGAAACCTTTTTCAAATCAAATGAAACCTTTTCCATTTCAAATGAAACTTTTTTCAAATCAAATGAATCTTTTGAAATTTTAATGAAATTTTGATCCAGATTTTTATTCGAATTCATATACAGACCATTGATGGTTGGGGTATAAGTACTGTGTACATGAAGGTAACGAACGACATAGCTAAACAATTTATACTTTAAGACTGAAAAAAGAAGACCAACAAAAAACGTAGTAAAAAACGCAATGATAATGTTATTTGATATTTCAGTATTTTAGATTTCATTTAAGAAAAACAAATAAGGAAAAACATAAAAAAATATCACAGTCTTCTAATTGTATCTTTACGTAAAGGAGTTTTAGATAACGCTGACAAATATTTGATCGCAAATTCCACGTCTGCCGAGAAATGAATCAGTACACTTTTTAAATATTTTTTTGGAAATTTCCATTATTTTTTTGACCTTACTGTGTTTTATCGTAATCTGCAAATTAGGTCCATCTCTAGAAAAGCATTTTTGGATATACATTACGGGTAATGACTTAGGAAGAACTTCCGAATTTTTTGCGGGATATGAAAATTTTCCAAAAAAAAGTTCGGATTTGGACCGTACACAATTTTCTTTTTGACTTATAATGTCACCAAATCCTTAGTTTAAAACTGACTTCAAAGAAATTTGTTTTATTTTTTAATTTTCGTATGAAAAATTACAATAGTTACATAACTCATTATGGATTTTCGATGGGATGACATTTCCCATGAGAATATTAGACATCGATTAGTAATAGTGACTTTAATTTAATTAAAAACCCTAACAAATTTTTGAATAACGTTTACCATAGCGTTTACCATAACGTTTACCATTCATTAAAAAGAATTCCTTTGGTTTTAGAGATTCATTTGACTTGAAAAAAGTTTCATTTGAAATGGAAAAAGTTTCATTTGAAATGGGAAAAGTTTCATTTGATATGAAAAAGGTTTCATTTGGTTTGAAAAAGGTTTCACTTGATTTGGAGAAGGTTTCATTTGATTTGAAAAAGGTTT
Organism: Haematobia irritans; assembly: GCF_050003625.1. Lineage (NCBI taxonomy): Eukaryota > Metazoa > Arthropoda > Insecta > Diptera > Muscidae > Haematobia > Haematobia irritans. Next base: position 44,493,053 of record NC_134399.1, read on the forward strand.
CATTTGAAATGAAAATGCTATATTTAAAGTGGTCTTTATTCAGATGCATTTTACTTAAATGTTGGGGTTTGTTGGAGTTTTAGTGATATTTGTGAAAAGTGAGCAATTTTTGTGATACTGGCAAAAAATTGATATTACTTCCCAACAAAAAACAAGTATATGCGGCCGTAAGTTCGGCCAGGCCGAAGCTTATGTACCCTCCACCATGGATTGCGTAGAAACTTCTACTGAAGACTGTCATCCACAATCGAATTACTTGGGATGCGGTAACACTTGCCGATGGCAAGGTATCTTAAAACTTCCTAACACCGTAATATATACCACATAGTCCATACGTGGTATATATTCAACTAAAAAAGGCCGATTAAAAACGTATATAATTAAGTTTAAAGTTTCTATAGAAATAAAATTTTGACAAAATAAAATTTTTACAACATTTTCTATAGAAGTAAAATTTGGAAAAAAATTTCTATAGAAATAAAATTTGGAAAAAATTTTTATAGAAATAAAATTTTGACAAAATTTTCTATAGAAATAACAGTTTGACAAAATTTTCTATAGGAATAAAATTTTGCCAATTTTTTCTATAGAAATAAAATTTTGACAAAATTTTCTATAGAAATAAAATTTTGACAAAATTTTCTATAGAAATAAAATTTTGACAAAATTTTCTATAGAAATAACATTTTGACAATGTTTTCTATAAAAATAAAATTTTGGTAGATTATTTTTGGCTCCAGTGGCAACCATGATTATGAACCGATATGGACCAATTTTTGTGTGATTGGGGATCAGCTATATATAACTATAGACCGATATGGACCAATTATGGCATGGTTATAAGCGGCTTTATACTAACACCACGTTGCAAATTTCAACCGGATCGGATGAATTTTGCTCTTCCAAGAGGCTCCGGAGATCAAATCTGGGGAACGGTTTATATGGGGGCCATATATAATTATGGACCGATATGGACCAATTCTTGCGTGTTTGTTAGAGACCCCATTCTAACACCATGTTCCAAATTTCAACCGGATCGGATGAATTTAGCTCCTCCAAGAGGCTCCGGAGTACAAATCTGGGGATCGATTTATATGGGGGCTATATATAATTATGGACCGATATGGACCAATTCTTGCATGGTTGTTAGAAACCATATACTAACCTCGTACCAAATTTCATCCGGATCGGATGAATTTTGCTCCTCTAAGAGGCTCCGGAGGTCAAATCTGGGGATCGGCTTATATAGGGGCTATTTATGGTTATGGACCGATATGGACCACTTTTGGCATGGTTCTTAGAGACAATATACTTACACCACGTACCAAATTTCAATCGGATCGGATGACTTTTGCTCCTCTAAGAGGCTCCGGAGGTCAAATCTGGCGATTGGTTTATATGGGGGCTATATATAATTATGGGCCGATGTGGACAACTTTTGCATGGTCATTAGAGAACATATACCAACACCATGTACCAAATTTCAGCCGGATCGGATTAAATTTGGTTCTCCTAGAGGCTCCGCAAGCCAAATCGGGGAGCCTCTAAGAGGCTCCGGAGGTCAAATCTGGCGATTGGTTTATATGGGGGCTATATGTAATTATGGACCGATATGGACCAATTTTTGCATGGTTGTTAGAGACCATATACTAACACCATGTACCAAATTTCAGCCGGACGGACGGACATGCTCAGATCGACTCAGAATTTCACCACGACCCAGAATATATATACTTTATGGGGTCTTAGAGCAATATTTCGATGTGTTACAAACGGAATGACAAAGTTAATATGGGGGTATGTATAATATGGTGGAGGGTATAATAAACAAGAACTTCATCATTCTCTGAAGCACACTGCCCAAATGGTTCTTCTCATAAACATAGAAATACCGCTATATACACATCCTACACTATTAGAAAAATATGTTTTTCATATGTTCCGATATAAACAAAATGTGTTTCGGGCACAATTTTTAAACACAATATATTTAAGTGCAAACATGTAATGTTCCTAAACTAACACTAAATGTTTGGGACACATATGTTAATATGTTAGAATATATTATGTTTGGGGCATGAATGTTTTATAAAAATAATATGTATGAATGTAAACATATATAAATTTATAAATTTAAAGTAAACATATATATGTTGTGATATTTTAGAGAGCGGCAGAGAGAGAGAGAGAGAGAGTATAGAGAAAGAAATAGAAATGGAAACCGGGATGGTTGACGAAAGATATCAACATAACACAGCGAGAGAATGAAAAGAGAGCAATTTCTGTGAAACCGCTTGTATGTTGTTTCGGAAAACTGTTTTATGATAAGGCCAAATATTTGATATGCTTAAGTCTAAATATTATTTAATTTGAATATTAGAATGAGTATTCGGAGAAAAGAGAATAGACATTCGGAACCAAGAGAATAGACATTTGAAAAAAACAGCATGTGTTTTCGCCTTGAGAGCAGCATTTTTTGTATGTGTGGACATGTGTTTTGTTTATCATTTTGGCATTATGGGCACAATTTGTTTTCTTGGTTCGTTAAAAGAAATCGGACGTATGCTAACCACTGCTCCACGTGGCCAACAAATGGACTTTGCCTATGGCAATTGTTACCACAACCTAACAATTCGATTTTGTTAGTAGGACTTTGTATGCAGTACGTACACCCTCAAAAAATCGCTTCTGTAACACACACTCCCAAATACATTTTGCTTCAAGCATTTAAATTTTTGGATATCGCCCAAACATTTATATATTTGATTTGTTCCAATATATTATATGTTTGAAAGCATATTGGTCTAAACAATATAATATGTTTGGGTAGTCTAAGTTACAAACTTTTTGTATTTTTCCATCCAAAGTCAATAATGTGGTGTTTCAAAAAACTATATGTTATTATGTGACCATATAATATGTTTGGAAGCATTTTTGAGCCCAAAAATTTTATATTCTTAGAATAATTTTCTCCCAAGGAAGATTGTGCTCAAAATATTTTTTCTGCCTAATTGTATATTCCCTCACATCTTTCTCACTTCCACCTTTTTCTGTAATACAAACATTGTACAAGAAATTATTCAATTTTATTATTTTTTTAAATATTATCTTTTGCCGGACGGGGATTCGAACAGCGGATCACACAGTTTGTAAGCTAGCACACTATCCACTGGTCTTCGTAGCTGTTATGGCCATCAATAGATAATTATTGTTATAAGTTATTTTGTATAGCATAGCTTGCGGTGCCCACGAGCCGATGCAAACATAACATTGTTTAACATAAACATACATTTGTTGGCGACGTGGATCAGTGGTCAGCATATCCGCCGTGTATGTCAAGGGTCCTGGGTTCGATCCCTGCTTCGACCGAACATATATTTTTTTACATATATTTTTTTACATATATTCCACATACGTTCGGAAGATCCCGAAAAGGTGTTCAACATTACATACTGCTATAGCAATTTTTTACTACGAAACTGTAAAGTGTGTCTTATAAAAACTTAAAGTCAGAAAAGGACAGTGCTTGATATAAAAGAAATGTATAAAAGAAGAGTTCAAATCAGATGTTATTTTTTTTTTTTTTGTAAAAATAAAATGTTTGTAACAAAAAAAGGTTTTTTTATCAAGTTTGAAATTTACGAAGAAATTCTTAAAGAACGTGAAGTCGAGTATATAAAAATATTTTTCCATCGAATCCTAAAGTTAACGATAACCATTCAAAAGCACATTATATTTAAATTTTAAACAATAATTTTACAACCGACACATAAATTTATTTAGATGTGAACAATTGTTTGCTAGCATGTAACACCATTAATTTAGAAATACAAATAAATATGAATTTTTATTAACGAATAATTTTGTACTTAATTTCACTTTTAAGGCCGGTATAAAGTTAGCATTATCGCGTTAAAATGGCCATGTTTACCCTTTTACTTTTCTTTAATAATTTAGTTTAAAGAAAATAAACTTATTCAATTGTTGCTTTGGATCATTCCCCACCAACTTATAATACAATTTGCCGAAAAGAGTTATAATGTCATTCTGGTTTTGCCGCCAAAATGAGAAATAATTTTAGCGGCAAAACTCAAACTCAATGCCCGCTTTTATTTTCGAAAGTATCCGTCAACTCCTCTTGCACTACTTATTAAGAGGAACTTAAAAAGAGGAACTAAACTTTGTTTTTATAGATCTTACTGTTTAATTTTTCACTGCTTCCCCTGTTTTTATTTTGCTGTCACAACTCTAAAAAGAGTACACTAAAAAAATATTGTCGTGAGGCCAAAAATAAGAATACAAATTTTGTTTAGCTTAGAAGACGCAAAAGTATTTTCAATGAAGTCGTGTTTACCTTATAATTAAGTGATTTAACTTAGAAATGGTTATCATAACATGAAAGAAAAAAATTTTGGACTACGGTCAACTTGACTTTAATAATTCCGAATATTTCTTTAAAATTAATGAAACTGTCTTAAAATTTGTTGCATTTTTGCATCTTGACTACGAAGCAAAAAATCGTTCAAAAATAGGACATATTTTTCAACACTTTATTTTAAAGACGTTTTGTACTTGAAACATAGCATAATTTTTACTGGAAGTCTGGTTTTTAACGGACTTTGATAGCATATGAAAAAAGGTGAAAAAGCGAAAAATTAAATGAAATGCTTCGTAGAGTCAAGTACACAAAACCCAAATTTAAAAGAGAATTGTGTCTTAAAAGTGTCCTTACTTGAATTCTCCGCTTCTTTGACTCGGAATCAATACCAAAATTGTTAAAGTAGAGACAATATCTTTAGAACCCGGCATGCTTTTTTTCAGTGTATAGTGCCCTTTCGTTAGTTTTTATGAAGATCCCTTTGTATTTTTTATATTTTCCACTGTTTTTTTTTTTTTTTTTTAATTTCTTTGTTTGAATATTTTGACGATTTGTTTTGACAAAACAAAAAAAAAATTGTGCTCATAATGCGAAAATGATAAACAAAACTCATGCTCCGAATGAATATTCTCTCCGAATACTCATTTTAATATCTTATTTTACAACGTATACATATATGTATATATATTTACTCCAAATTTGTAAATTTATATTTGTTTATATTCACACATATTATTTTTCCAATCACTTCTAGATTTTGTACGTAATTTGCAAAGACGACGTTAATAATAAAACAAGTAAGTAAAGTCTAAAGACGGACGGAGCCGACTATATTATACCCTTCACCACTATGTAGACAAACATTTGTGTTACCATCTCAACTACTTCAAATTTGCTGGGAGCTATATAATTTCTCTGTGGAAACTATCTAGTCAATTGGACGAAAATCCCATTGAAAATGGGTTTAAAATATGAAACAGTCTACCATATTTCCCCAACTCTGGTGTACGTATATATGGGAGCTATATATAATAATTTTGACTAAATTTGACATGTATAGTTAGCATAATAATTCTGAAATCTCTGCAAAATTTCACCTAAATGGGAGAATTACTTTGGCCCCCGTGGTCATATTAGTGTAAATTGGGCGAAAGATATATATGGGAGCTATATCTAAATCTGAACCGATTTCAACCAAATTTGGCACACTTACCGATACTATTAAACGTACTCCTTGTGCAAAATTTGAAGCAAGTTAGGGCAAAACTTTGGCTTTTGAGACCATATAATCGGATGAAATGGGAGCTATATCTAAATCTGAACCGATTTTAACCAAATTTGGCACACATAACTACACCGTTACTCGTGAACGTAACTCTCGCGCATCTGAACCGTTTTTATCAAATTTGCCAAGCAATGGTAGATTGTCAATTCTACTCTCTGTGTAAAATTTCACTAAAATCGGTAGTAAACTTTGGCCTCTGTTGCCATATGAGTCCAAATCGGAGTTTTTCGAGACTCATAGAATATTCGGATGTACGGAATTTAAAGAACATCGGTGGATAAACACGCCAATTATGACCAGATCGGGGATAAATATATATGACAGCTATATCTAAATTTGAGCCGATTTTCAATAGCGATTGTCTTTGTTTCAAAAGACGACCCTATGCCAAATTTGAGGACGATCGGATTTAAACTGCGACCTGTACTTTGCACACAAAAATACTTGAACAGACAGACGGATGGAGAGACAGACAGACGGACATCGTTAAATCGACTCAGAATTTAATTCTAATACGATCGGTATTCTAAAAGATGGGTCTCAGACTTTTCCTTCTTGGCGTCACATACACTGTTAGAAAAATATGTTTTTCATATGTTCCGATATAAACAAAATGTGTTTCGGGCACGATTTTAAACCACAATATATTTAAGTGCGAACATGTAATTTTCCTAAACTAACACTAAATGTTTGGGACATCTATGTTAATATGTTAGAATATATTATGTTTGGGGCATGAATGTTTCATAAAAATCATATGTGTGAATACAAACATATATAATTTACAAATTTCAACTAAACATACATATGTTGTGATATTTTATTCAAAGCGACAGAGAGAGTATAGAGAGAAATAGAGATGGAAACCGGGAGAGTTGACGAAAGATATCAATATAACACAGCAAAAGAGTCAAAAGAGAACAATTTCTGTGAAACCGCTTGTATGTTGTTTCGGAAAACTGTTTTATGATAAGGCCAAAAATTTGATATGTTTAAGTCTAAATATTATTTAATTTGAATAAAGAGAATATACATTCTGAACCAAGAGAATAGACATTTGAAAAACAAACAGCTTATGTTTTCGCCTTGAGAGCAGCATTTTATGTATGTGTGGACATGTGTTTTGTTCAGCGTTGCCAGAATTGTTTCACCAAAAACCGCTAGATTTGTCCAAAAAACTAGCCAAAAAAAGCTAAAAAATTTAAAAAAATAGCTAGAAAAAAAGCTAATTTTTTTTGTATCAAAAGTCACATTTTTGATTGAAATTTAACAAACTTAAAGGCTTTATTTCACTTAAAATGCATATTATTTTAATTGTAATCATTTTATTTCCATTTCAGTGAGACTGTAAGAAAATCTATGTCATATTAGCTCTGTTTGCATACTCGATACATTTTGATTACTATCACAAGTCCTTCATTTATATTTCCTAGTAGGTTAGGTTAGGTTAAAGTGGCAGCCCGATTAAGATTCAGGCTCACTTAGACTATTCAGTCCATTGTGATACCACATTAACTAAAAGTACCTATTACATATGGGCACTTCTAGTTTTAAACCGCTGAACCTTCTTGATTATTTTTCTTTGTTGAACCAACCAGATTGTTCCAAAAACATTAGCAGACTGCTTAAGTTAACGTTTTCCAGATCCGCCAGTAATCTGAAGCTATATGCTCCTAAAAGTTGCTTGCGCTTTACACAAAATGCAGGACACTCACACAAGAGGTGTTTAATTGATTCTTTTTCCTCCGCATCATGACAGCTCATACAATAGTCATTATACTTCGCGCCAATAGTTTTTGCAAAATCGCCTATCAGGCAGCGACCCGTTATAGCAGATATCAGGAGTGATATCTGACGTCTCGAGAACATTAGCATATCTAGTGTGCGGTTTAAGTTGAAATGGGGCCATATTTGTTTGGTGTCGTTACAACCCTTGCAATTCTCCCATCGAACATTTGCCATCCTAACAGCCTTCTCACGCAGCATGAGCTTGCAGGTAGCTAGGGGCATACCAACAAATTCCAGTTCCCCTGGAATATGTAAGGTAGTCCCTAGCCTTGCCAACTCATCCGCTTCGCAGTTCCCCGGTATGTTCCTATGGCCAGGCACCCATATTAGGTGAATATTGTACTGCTCAGCCATCTCATTGAGAGATTTGCGGCAGTCGATGGCCGTTTTCGAGTTGAGGAACACAGAGTCCAAGGATTTTATTGCAGGTTGACTGTCTGAGTATATATTAATGCCAATATTTGTTGGAACATTACTTCTCAGCCAATTCGCCACCTCTCTTATTGCTAATATTTCAGCCTGAAAAACACTACAGTGATTAGGTAATCTTTTCGCTATTCGAATTTCCAGATCTTTAGAATATACTCCGAACCCCACTTGTCCATTCAATTTGGAGCCATCAGTATAGAAATCTATATATCTTTTATTCCCCGGGGTCTGTGTACACCACGCCTCACTGTTGGGAATTAGAGTTTCAAACTTTTTGTCGAAAAGTGGTTTTGCCAGGGTATAATCCACTACGTTAGGCACATCTGGCATTATTTTGAGGACCGAACTATGACCGTACATTTTTTCCGACCACAGCGATAGCTCGCGCAACCGCACAGCCGTTGTTGCAGCTGACTGTTTGGCCAAAATGTCTAAAGGCAATAGATGTAGCATGACATTAAGGGAGTCTGTTCCTGTCTTACTAAATGCGCCTGAGATACATAAGCTCGCCATACGCTGAACTTTATCTAAACAAGTCGGTTTCTGAAGTGCCGGCCACCAGACTACAACACCATATAGCATTATAGGTCTAACCACTGCCGTGTATAGCCAATGCACAATTTTTGGTTTTAGTCCCCACTTTTTTCCTATTGCCTTTTTGCACGAGTACAAAGCTACAGTTGCCTTCCTCGCCCTTTCTTCAATATTAAGCTTAAAGTTCAGCTTCCTGTCCAAAATAACGCCAAGGTATTTTGCACAATCACCAAAGGGAATTTCAATACCCCCTAAGGAAATAGGCCTAACCGTGGGAGTTTTGCGATCTTTGCAGTACATGACTAATTCTGTCTTTGCAGGATTTACCCCAAGACCATTGTCTTTCGCCCATTTTTCAGTCATCCGGAGGGCCCTCTGAATAATATCTCTGATTGTGGATGGGAATTTTCCCCTGACTGCCAGAGCTACATCATCTGCGTATGCCACCACTTTTATCCTTTCTTTTTCTAGAGTAACCAGAAGGCTATTTAAAGCAACATTCCAAAGAAGAGGTGATAGAACTCCTCCTTGGGGAGTGCCTCTGTTCACATACTTTTGTATGTTTGCTTGTCCTAGTGTGGCTGAAATACGTCTCTTCATTAGCAGTTCGTCTAACAGCCTGAGTATACATGGATCAACATTCAGAGTTGTCAGTCCATTTAATATCGAGCTCGGATGGACATTATTGAACGCCCCTTCGATGTCTAGAAACGCCACGATTGTGTATTCTTTGACAGATAGTGAGCTTTCAATAAAGCTGACTAGTTCATGCAATGCGGTCTCAGTAGACCTGCCCTTCGAGTATGCATGCTGTCGTTTCGAGAGCAAACTTGAATCCACGCTAGTTCTAAGATACATGTCTATCATCCTCTCCAGGGTCTTAAGTAGGAATGAGGATAAGCTGATTGGTCGGAAATCTTTCGCACTCGAGTGAGAGGCTTTACCTGCTTTAGGTATGAAGACGACTTTTGTTTCCCTCCACTTTTCTGGAATATATGCTAAGTTTACACATCGTTTATATATCACCGTCAACCAGGGGATAACTCTTTCAGCCACTGCATGTAACTCCGCCGGAGTAATTCCATCAGGTCCGGGGGATTTGAATGGTCCAAAGCTATTTAAAGCCCATTTTATTCTAGATTCCGACACAATTTCCTCGATAGGAAATGATCGCTGAGCCTCTGTTACACTGCCGGAACATGGTTCAACCGTATGATTTCCAGGGAAGTGTGTGTCCAAAAGTACCTCCAACGTCTCCTCACTGGACGTTGTCCAATTTCCCTCCGATGTTTTAATGAAACCTGGAGCGGTGTTAGTGGATGCTAGTACCTTCCGTAGTCTGGAAGCCTCTGACGTATTCTCAATACTGCTACAGTAATCATCCCAAGAGTTTTGTTGAGACCTTCTCAGTTCTCGTTTATATTCTCTCAGATTCATCTTGTAAGTGTCCCAATCCTCCGGAGCTCTTGTGGACTTTGCTTTGTTAAAGAGCTTCCTGCAGGATTTCCTCATATTACTTAACTCCGTAGTCCACCATGGCGGCCGATTTTTTCCCCTTGGCTTTCCTCTAGGGCATGCAGCTTTCAGTGAAATGTTGAAGGCCTTAGTAATCCGCTCCACTGCGTGTTCGATATCTTGCACAGTGCTCATATTTGTCTCCGGCATTTCCGGTATCATCGAATTGAACGATTCCCTATACCTATTCCAATCAGCTTTCCTAACATTTGGCGGAAATATGGTCTTTGAAGTACGAACAGCCAATCTGAAACTGATGTAGCGATGATCTGAGAAGCTATGTTCCCTCAAAACTTGCCACTCAGATATCTTATCATTCAGTTCCGGAGAGGTCAACGTTACGTCCAAAACCTCTTGTCTGTTCCTGGTGACGAAGGTTGGTGCATCTCCCTTATTGCAAACTACCAGGTTAGTACGCAAAATAAACTCTATTAGCGACTCTCCCCTTGCATTAGTATCACTACTTCCCCAAATACTATGATGTGCATTTGCATCGCATCCCATAATGAGTTTTGTCTTTGTTTTTAGTGACTCCTCAACTAAGGTCTTAACGGCACAGGGTGGCATCTCCCTATCATGTCCCATGTAGACCGAAGATACCCAATATTTGCATGTGGATATCTCTAGACTGGCTACGACAGTGTCTGCATTGCTCAATGAAGGAAGCAGAAACAAGTTTATTTCGTTTTTAGCAATTATACATGCTCGATTTATATCGGTACCGGTATTATGCAAAAGTTTGAAACCCGGAGTGCTTAATTCACAGATCGTGTTCTTATATATGTATGGTTCTTGAATAAGAACTATATCTATGTCTCCTTTCATCAGGAGAACTTTTAAGGCAGCACAAGCGGCCTTACAATGGTGAAGATTTATCTGGAGGAACCGTAGAACCATCCAAATTTTCAACCACCGTCACATCAGCCGCTTCAATTGAGTCATCAAGGGCTTCCTCTTCACAGATCTCGGTGACTCTCGCAACAATCCGCGGTTTAGTTTTGGTGAGGCTTGAGCCTGTAGAAACTTCCCGCATATGATTTTCGCCATAGTCTGCAGGTTTTATGTCTCCTTCGGCTTCGCTAGGAGATTTTTCCACTGCTGACTCTACCGGAGGCTTGTCCGTTTCGGAATCCTTTGGCTGATCGCTTTTGTATACCTTCATATGGATATCATGAAAGCCATAACTTACGCGTCCTTGGGTCTGGGCTAGATGTGGCAGCGACTCTATGTTTAATATAAATACCGCATGCCGTCTTGGTCCATCCACCTCATCCAAACGACCAACCTTCCAATCGGCGGTTGGAAGATCTGGGTTACATTCTTTTAGTCTCTCTAGTATTGACTCAGGATCAGGAGGGTTTGCCGGTATCCATGCATGTGCTCTAGGTTTAGCCGGTATGTCTTTTTTATCGACTAACTCCAAAGCGGCTCCTTCCCAAACTTCACCAATTAGCATCAATGCAGCTTTAAAGCAATCCATAGACCTCTGGTCTGCAAAAGCTATTAACTTATATCGTCCTTGATACCATCCAGCATCTTGCCGTCGAGGACTTGGTCCGGGAAACTTTTTTCGCACCTCTGAGTAGACACCAGACATCGCGTTCTCAATTTCCCCCCATTTTTGCCTTGGAATCATACCGTCCAATGCTCCTTTATTAATAATAGCCATCACAAGGCTGTCTTTTGCAACTGTGGCAAACGATCTTTGATCCCGTTTAGAGGATGGCAGCTCATCCGGTGATCGTTCCCTTTTTCCAGCTTCAAGAATTCCTTGAGCCCATATTAATGAATCGCTTTGCTTAGCCGACAACGTGCTTGGGTCGACTGATCCTAATTTCTTTAGGATAAACAAAGCATTTCTTCGTTCCTTGAATCTCTTTCGAGAGGGATTGCCTCCTTTTGATGTCGTCACCTTAGAAAAGGTTCGACTTGCCAAAGTGTCACCGCCAGTCGACCCGTCTACAGGTCGACTAATTGGGCCTGACTCTTGGTCGATGCCCAAATTTATAACTTCAGTCGTTACCCGTCCACTGGGCCCTGAAGTTAGCAACCCAGTGGATGACTTTGAATTTCGCTGCATGGTGGTTTATTATTTCCACCACACGTGAAATTCGTAATAAGTACTTATTACGATGAAATACTCCGCTATTAAAATACACGTCCGTTCAGTTCGACGGTTGGCTAGTATTTTCCCGGTAAACTTGCAATTATCAGCTGGTTAATCGTCAACAAGTCCAATGTCGCATAGAACTGCATTAGAAAATATCAATATATTTCGTTTTAACTGAATTAATGATAAATTCGTGATCGTGTACACTTCACCTAATATTACCCAAGAGAATAAAACCCATTCTAACTGTCTTGCAAGTTTATACTGAATAACTTTTATTCGAAAATTTCCCATACAAACCTATTGTCCAATTTTCGTAAATGTAAATCCATTCCATTAATAAATAGCAGATTTGTTTTGATCCTATCACTACGAATTTTTTGTTGCATTTTTTTGATGTTAAAAAAATAATACCACATTCAAAACTTTATTTCCTTAATTATTTCTATGTTCTGTTCCAAAGATTTTGTACACTAATGATTTTGGTATTGATTCAGAGTCAAATTTGAATTTATTCGTTTTTTCAGCTTTTTCTTCATGAGCTATCACAGTGCTTTAAAAATGTGCTAACGACAACTTAAATTTCCAAATTCAGACTCGACTTTAAGTAGAAATTATTCTGTGTATACGTTTTTAAAATAAAATGTTGAAAAACCTCTTCTATTTTTGAACGCTTTTTGGTTTGTGGTCAAGATACAAAAACTCCACAAATTTAAAGTCTATTTAATTAATTTTAAGACTTTTTTAGAATTGACCCTAGCCTGCTTTCATGAAAAGATACCCATTTTTAAGTTGAATCACTTAACTATAAGGACAAAACGATTTTATCGGCTTTTGGGCAAGGAAAACAGTTTATAACATATAAGAGAAATTCACAAATGCTATTATAACCAAAATTCGCGTTCGTATTTTAAAGACATGAAATCTTTGGCCTCATGACAATATTTTTTCAGTGTACAAAGCAATTCACATCCACTATTTTAATTTAGTAATATCATAATAACTTTAGAATACGTATTAAAATAACATAAAAAGGATAAACGAGTCAAATGATATTATTCCTAATAATTCACTGACAGTTTATATAAGGAATTTGTATGGAAATAGTAGATTTAAAGTTTACGATAACTTTTATGAATACGAGGAAAAAAACTTTACATCAAGGTGTATTTGCTGCAAAAATGCCCGCATAATGGCTGGAATAATTATTAAGGCTTCAATTGAGCTTTGAAATATGCGGAAAACCTTATTCTGGCAGCAAGACTTAGATAAAATCGAAGTTTTATCCATATTTCAATAGGAACATGTCGAAAATAAAAAAAGCCAAAAATAGCTAAAAGGGTCATGAAAAAAAGCCAGAAAAAAGCTAAAAGCTAAATGCATTTTTTTCCCGCTAAACGTCTTCAAAAAAAGCCAAATCTAGCGGGAAAAAAGCTAAATTGGCAACGCTGGTTTTGTTTATCATTTTGGCATTATTTTTTCTTGGTTCGTTAAAAGAAATCAGGGGTCTTCATAAAAATAACGAAAGGGCACTATACTCTTTTTAGAGTTGGGACGGTAAAATGAAATAAGGAGGAAATAGTGAAAAATTACACAGTAAAATGTATAAAAACAAAGTTTAGTTCCTCTTTATTAATAAGTAGTCCACGAGGAGTTCACGGACACCTTCAAATATAAAAGCGGGCATTAAGTTCGAGTTTTGCAGCTAAAACAATTTAAAAAGTTTATTTTCTTTAAAATGAATTATTAAAGAAAAATAAAAGCCGTTTTAGAGCGATGGTGTTAAATGCTAGTAAAAAACTGTTCACTCCTAATTAAATTTATGTTTATATTATAAAATTATGTATGTATGTTTATACTCGACTCCACGTTCTTCTTTTGTTAGTTTTTGAATTCCTTCCAAATTTTAAAGTTTTGTACAAAAACAGTTTTTTATTACAAGATTGTTATTTTTGCAATAAAAAATAATATTTTATCCAAAAATCATTCAATTTCGTTTATATCAAGCACTGTTACTGACTATAAATCTTTAATAACGCACATTTCGATGTTTCATTAAAAAAAAAAAATAATATAAATAGTATAAATATAAATGTGTAAATTAAAAAAAAAAAAACAAAAAAAAATGTTCGGTCGGAGCAGGGATTGAACCCACGACCCTTTGCATGCAAGGCAGACATGCTAACCACTGCTCCACGTGGCAAACAAATGTATGTTTCTGTTAAATAATGTTATGTTTGCATGGGCTCGTGGGCGCTGCAAACTATGCTATATAAATGTAACTTAAAACGATAATTATCTACTGGTGACTATAACAGCTACGTAGCCCAGTGGATAGTGTGTTGGCTTACAAACTGTATGGTCCTCGGTTCGATTCTCCGTGCAGGCGAAAGGTAAAATTTAAAAAATTTATAAAAGTGAATAATTTCTTCAACATTATTTGTATTACAGAGAAAGGTGCCAATAACTAAAAAATTTCGTGGAAGTGAAAATTACGAGTATGTTAGGGAATGAGCACAATCGTGTTTGGGAAAAATTCTTCCAAGCATATAATATTTTTGGCTCAAAATGCTTCCAAACATATAATATGTTCACATAAAACAAACATATTAATGTTTCGGCAGTATGCAATAATATATGTGCTTCCTGCAATATATGTTTGGAACATATGTTAAAGAAGCGATTTTTTTTGAGGGTGTACAAATGCACAAACTTATTATACTGAAAACATAATATGTATGTTTTAAATGTCGTAAAATTATATTTTTCCGCGGCAAGTATTATTTCTATTTTTAGTGTAGGTTAGGTTAGGTTAGGTGGCAGTCCGATGTATCGGGCTCACTTAGACTATTCAGTCCATTGTGAAACCACATTGGTGAACTTCTCTCTTATCACTGAGTGCTGCCCGATTCCATGTTAAGCTCAATGACAAGGGACCTCCTTTTTATAGCCGAGTCCGAACGGCATTCCACATTGCAGAGAAACCACTTAGAGAAGCTTTGAAACCCTCACAAATGTCACCAGCATTGCTGAGGTGGGATAATCCACCGCTGAAAAACTTTTTGGTGTTCGGTCGAAGCAGGAATCGAACCCACGACCTTGTGTATGCAAGACGGGCATGCTAACCAATGGTTAGTGTAACTTTCCCAAAAATATCGTGTTTGGACGTTCGTTGTAAGAATTATATGCTTCTGTGCAAACATTTTTTGTATTAAAAAATTTATTCACGTAACCATATTATGTTGTAACATATTAACATATCGATTGCAAACATAATATACTAGTTTTCAAACACAGTATTCTTGTACCCACACATATTGTGTTAATTTTTTGTTGTCCCAAACATCTTATTTTTGTATCCAAACATATAAAAAACTCACTTTCTCCTCCGTGTAGTGAATGGTACATACTATTCGGAACTTTCGTCCGTATATACTTGGTTTAATTCCAAACTCTTCAATATCGAAAATGATGGTATCAATTTAGACAATTTTTCGTACGAATTCGTGGTAGACTGTTCAGACTGGGCTCTCCGAGTGAAATATTCAGAAATGTCATTACTGACCGGACTAACAAATACATGCAATGTCATGCTGGCTACAACACAACGGTGGCTATCAGACTAGGATATAAACAGGCGATCTCTTACGATAGAAATGGAAATAAAGTTGGGCTGTACTCATTGAACACAGATAAGTTCCCCCTTTTCCCTCATGTCTGATGAAAATTTGAATACACATAATAAATTTTGAATGTATCATTTATCCTTGATTATTTGTATGTATACTCGTATGTTCATAGATTAAATGAGGATGTGATATTCAATCTGTATCTTCTATCTATTCTTTTTTTACTATCCTCTGTAGCCTGACACAACATCCTTATCGAGGGAAATTAAAAAACAAAAAACATCCCCAATATATACCTCACACACATTAGATTGAAAAGGTCAATCTAATTTTTTATAAGGACACCCCTATTAAACCGGAACTAATAACACAAATCAATATGCATACGTACAGCGCCTCTTTTACCACTTCTAACGCATCGACCCAGGGTCACAAACATCGTTAGGACTGATGATGATAATAAAAAACGAACACAAATTTTAGTTAGTTACCAATATGCATAAAAAATCAAAACGCATCTCCAGGGTTACTTCATTGGCATACCGCAATGTAATGTGTCAGTGTGCCAAAGGGTTGGGATGCACCAAAAAAACGAAACTGCAAATGCCTGCATATTTAAAATTGGAAAGAGGAGAGACAAAAAAAAAATAAAATGGGATCGTTGGCTGACATTAAATGAATAATTTGATTTTGGGCTGGTGTCAGTTATTAGGAGATAATTTATGCATTCTTCCCCTATTCAAATGGCAACAAAAAGTAAATATCCAAGCAATGTAAACTGTACTTCCTGTGGTTCGACACGGCACATATATGCTCTGGCTGTTCAATTTCTATTTGGGTTAAACTTATATTTACAGATGAGTATACGCGTTATGATATTTGTGGGAAAGATATTCTTGGGAAGACTTTTTAGCATTATACACTCAAAAAAATAGTGAACCCACCAGGGGTTCAAAATTGCAAAAATGTTTTTAGTACCATGCGAAGTTCAAGACGAAACTTACAAAATTTAAGAAATTCTGAACTATTTTATGGCAGACACAAATGTAGTAAATCTTTATGCTTCATTTGTGTATAAGTTTCCCTCTTTTTTAGTTAATTTAACTAACGTACAAAAAAACTTATTAACGTCAACAAAACTTTTTCAAAACATAATAATTCCATTAACTAAGATAAAATTAAATTGGCTTCAGTGTCCTATAGGGTTCACTTTTTTTAAGTGTAGATACTAGCATAAAATCCATTCGATTGAAGAGGATTTCGAACTAGTTGTATTGAAGGAAGACAGTGAAAATTTTGCTTTGCTTTATATACTGAAAAAGTCTAAAGTCGAGCGATTCTATTATACGTTTCACCAACATTTGTGGTACCATATGAAATCCCTAAAATTTTTATGGATTGAGATATTATTTGGCCACATCGGGCGACATTTACACAAGACGGAGCTTTATCTAAATCGCATTCATTCTGTGGAAAGGCATTACAGTATGTAGGATATGACCACGATATGGGGGAAAATGTGGGAATTTTGGCCACATATGACTAAACCGAAAGAACAAATTTATAAGGCTTTATCTAAATAAGAACCGAATTCGATCAAATTTGACGCACTTAATTATAATATGAAATATACTCTCTGTGTAAAATATCCAGTCAGTTGAAGGAAAATCCCATTGAAAAATGGGTATAAAATATGAAACATTCTATCATATTTTCCCAATTCTGCTATATCTGTAAACTATCACGCAACTTGACGTATTTCTTTCAATTTTGCATTTAAAAAACCTGAACACCCCTCATTTGGAAGGTGTGTGTGTAGAATGTTGCTCCTATTTTGATTTTGGAATTCACTCTTCAGTTGTCAAAATGCCGTCCAAGCAAGAAGAGCAGCGTATCAAAATTTTGCTCGCGCATCGCGAAAATCCGAGCTACTCGCAAGCAAGCTGGTAACTGATGAAGTTTGACTGCGTGGTAATGGACGACGAAACCTACGTCAAAGCCGACTACAAGCAGCTTCCGGGACAGGAGTTTTATACGGCAAAAGGAAGGGGAAAGGTAGCAGATATTTTCAAGCACATAAAACTGTCAAAGTTCGCAAAGAAATATCTGGTTTGGCAAGTCATCTGTACCTGTGGCTTGAAAAGCAGCATTTTCATAGTTTCCGGGACTGTCAACCAAAAAATTTACGTGAACGAGTGTTTGAATAAACGTCTGCTGCCTTTCCTGAAGAAACACGGTTAGGTTAGGTTGGGTTAAAGTGGCAGCCCGATTAAGATTCAGGCTCACTTAGACTATTCAGTCCACATTAACTAAAATACCTATTACATATGGGCACTTCTAGTTTTAACCGCTGAACCTTCTTGATTATTTTTCTTTGTTGAACCAACCAGATTGTTCAAAAAACATTAGCAGATTGCTTAAGTTAACGTTTTCCAGATCCGCCAGTAATCTGAAGCTATATGCTCCTAAAAGTTGCTTGCGCTTTTACCCATGCAGGACACTCACAGAAGAGGTGTTTAATTGATTCTTTTTCCTCCGCATCATGACAGCTCATACAATAGTCATTATACTTCGCGCCAATAGTTTTTGCAAAATCGCCTATCAGGCAGCGACCCGTTATAGCAGATATCAGGAGTGGTATCTGACGTCTCGAGAACATTAGCATATCTAGTGTGCGGTTTAAGTTGAAATGGGGCCATATTTGCTTGGTGTCGTTACAACCTTTGCAATTCTCCCATCGAACATTTGCCATCATAACAACCTTCTCACGCAGCATGAGCTTGCAGGTAGCTAGAGGCATACCAACAAATTCTAGTTCCCCTGGAATATGTAAGATAGTCCCTAGCCTTGCCAACTCATCCGCTTCGCAGTTCCCCGGTATGTTCCTATGGCCAGGCACCCATATTAGGTGAATATTACGTGATTTGCGGCAGTCGATGGCCGTTTTCGAGTTGAGGAACACAGAGTCCAAGGATTTTATTGCAGGTTGACTGTCTGAGTATACATTAATGCCCACATTTTTTGGAACATTACTTCTCAGCCAATTCGCCACCTCTCTTATTGCTAATATTTCAGCCTGAAAAACACTACAGTGATTAGGTAATCTTTTCGCTATTCGAAGTTCCAGATCATTAGAATATACTCCACTTGTCCATCCAATTTGGAGCCATCAGTGTAGAAATCTATATACTCTTTATTCCCCGGGATCTGTGTGCACCACGCCTCACTGTTGGGGATTAGAGTCTCAAACTTTTTGTCGAAAAGTGGACTCGCCAAAGTGTAATCCACTACGTTAGGCACATCTGGCATTATTTTGAGGACAGAACTGTTACCGTACATTTTTTCCGACCACAGTGATAGCTCGCGCAACCGCACAGCCGTTGTTGCAGCTGCCTGTTTGGCCAAAATGTCTAAAGGCACGGAACACGGTTGTTCCGTACTGTTTTGGCCGGATTTGGCATCTTGCCATTACGGTAAAAAGGCCATGGAGTGGTACGCCGCCAACAACGTGCAGGTGGTTCCCAAGGACAAGAACCCTCCGAACACGCCACAGCTCCGCCCAATTGAGAAATACTGGGCTATTGTCAAGCGGAACCTAAAGAAGACCAAAAAACTGCTAAGGACGAGAAGCAGTTCAAGGCAAACTGGCTTTCAGCGGCGAAGAAGGTGGACAAGGTGGCTGTACAAAATCTGATGGCAGGTGTCAAGCGTGAGGCCCGGCAATTCGGACTTGGAAAAGCGAAAGCCTAACTGAATATTTTTCCTGAATTTTATACTAATTGAACTTGAAAAAGAAATTTAATTTAATTTTTTAAATAAACGATTTCACCGATTTACACGCGTTTTCCCTTGGCCAAATTTTGACCGTATCACCCTTTAACATTGGCCTCCGTGGTTATATGAGTGTAAATCGGACGAAAGATTTATATGGGATTTATATCTAAATCTGAACCGATTTCAACCAAAATTGACAAACTTAACGATACTATTACTTGTGCAAAATTTGAAGCACAGTAGGACATATTGCGCGAAAGATATATATAGGAGCTATATCTAAATCTGTACCGATTTCAACCAAATTTGGCACCATGTGTAAAATTTCAAATAAATAAACATTTGGCCTCTCTGTACATATGTGTGTAAATCGGGCAAATATATATATGGAAGCTACACCCTCAAAAAAATCGCTCCAACATATACCCCAAACACATTTTGCTTCAAGCATATATATTTTCAGGATTGGTCCAAACAAAATATTATTTGTTTTGTTCAAAGATATTATGTTTTAACTTAGGCATACACTGGTAGTACAAAATTTTTATGAAATTTTCTTTGTGTGGATATATTTTTAAGGCGCCAATTGGTTACGTCCATTATTATACTTGCAGCATACTCTCTAGGTCTCTCTTTCAAAACACATATATGTTTATAGGCTATTTCCAAATTAATATATGTTTGCATCTAAGCATATTATATTCACAAAAATTTTATACGTATGATTAGATCGGTGATAAATATATATGGCAGCTATATCTAAATCTGAACCGACTTTTTCCACATCAATACGATTGTTTTTGAGCCAAAGCAAAACACTATCCCAAATTTGAGGACGATCGGACTTAAACTGGGAGCTGTACTTTGCACAGAAATTACATATACAGACATACAGACGGACATCGAAATATCGGGCTGCCACTATACCTAACCTATACCCCGTACCACAGTAGTGGTGAAGGCTGTAAATATTGTCATGAGCATGCTTTGTTTTCAGTGTGGTGATGAGAAGCGGATTCACTACGACAATCCAAAGGCTATGGTCACACTAGGCAAATATTTGACCATAATGAGTGTCAAAAATTTTTCCAGAACAATTATCCAAACATCTGGATACGGTTTTTGGAAAATAACCCTTCTATGAGGTGATATATTCAATATTAGCTAAAAATATTTGATGTTTTGTCTATGGCAACGGATTTTTTTCGATTTCTGTCAAATATTTGCCCAGTGTGACCCTGGCATAAGCGAAAGAAATCATATGGTTACCCGACTGATCTAATGATAGGGATAGAATTATATATAGGAACAGTTGCCATCAGATTTTGTATTATATCTGTTCATATCTGATGGCATCTAACGTCATGCTCATCCATATCCTTTAATATCTAAAGTATAATTTTTGAGATCAAATTTTATGAAATCTAATGCATCAAAAAAATTTCCTTAGTTAAACTAACGCTAAATTTAACTTATGTTTATTGGAAAAAATTTATTTGTTTGTATTACATTTTTTTATACAAATTTTCCAGAACCCAATGCAATTTTTCTTTTTTTAAGTATGTCTCAAACATTTTATGAATTGATCGTGGGTATAGAAATCAATGACCCTACACATAAGTTCAATATGGACTAAAGCAATAGAAAATTTTCGTACGATTCCCAAAAATAGTAAGAATGAACATTATTGTAAAAATGGTCATGATTGGGCGCCAATGATTTTGTTCTTTACTTTCAGTTCATTTTGCTTCTATTAGAGGGTGTAAGTTCGTGATTTGTAGTTAAAAAGTACACTAGTACATTAAATATTCCTGGTTTTAAGAACGTTTTGTGGAAATCTCAAAATGTGAAGAATAATTTATTTCTATTTTCGCACGACATAGTTCATTCTAGCTATAAAACAGTTTACTTTTTTCTGTGAATTTTTAATCGGGAAATTCATATTTTGGACCTATATTAATAGTTAAGTCGTGCGTTAACAGCGTTTATCTGGAATATGGCTCCCGGTGGAAAACGATGACAATAAGAGCTACGTAGCCCAGTGCGAAAGGAAAAATTAAAACAAGTATATACGGCCGTAAGTTCGGCCAGGCCGAAGCTTATGTACCCTCCATCATGGATTGCGTAGAAACTTCATCTAAACACTGCCATCCACAATCGAATTACTTAAGTTGCGGTAACGCTTGCCGATGGCAAGGTATCCTAAAACCTCCTAACACCATCTTCTAAATTGTATGTAAGTCCATACGTGGTATATATTAAATCAAAAAAGATCGATCCAATACGTATATAATTCAGTTTGGCAAAGAAGACATAAAATTTTGACAAAATTTTCTACAGAAATAAAATTTTAACAAAATTTTCTATAGAAATAAAATTTTCACACAATTTTCTGTAGAAATAAAAATTTTGACAAAATTTTCTATAGAAAGAAAATTTTGACAAAAATTTCTACAGAAATAAAATTTTAACAAAATTTTCTATAGAAATAAACTTTTGACAAAATTTTCTATAGAAATAAAATCTTGGTAGATTATTTTTGGCTCGAGTGGCAACCATGATTATGAACCGAATAAAATTTGAACAAAATTTTCTATAGAAATAAAATTTTGACAAAATTTTCTATAGAAATAAAATTTTGACAATGATGAAAATTTTATTATGAACCGAATAAGATTTTAACAAAATTTTCTCTAGAAATAAAATTTTGACAAAATTTTCTATAGAAATAAAATTTTGACAAAATTTTCTATAGAAATAAAATTTTGACAAAATTTTCTATAGAAATAAAATTTCTATAGAAATAAAATGTTGGTAGATTATTTTTGGTTCTAGTGGCAACCATGATTATGAACCGATATGGACCAATTTTTGTGTGATTGGACCAATTTTGGTATGGTTGTTAGCAACCATATACTAACACCACGTTCCTAATTTGAACCGGATCGGATGAATTTTGCTCCTCCAAGAGGCTCCGGAGAATGTTTTATATGGGGGCTATATATAATTATGGACCGATATGGACCAATTCTGGCACGGTTGTTAAAGATCATATACTAACACCATGTTCCAAATTACAACCGGATTGGATGAAATTTGCCTCTCTTGGACACTTCGCAAGCCAAATCTGGGGATCGGTTTATATGGGGCTATATATAATTATGAACCGATGTGGACCAATTTTTGCATGGTTGTTAGAGACCATATACCAACATCATGTACCAAATTTCAGCCGGATCGGATGAAATTTGCTTCTCTTTGAGGCTCCTCAAGCCAAATCTGGGGATCGGTTTATATGGGGGCTATATATAATTATGGACCGATGTGGACCAATTTTTGCATGATTGTTAGAGACCATATACCAATACCATGTACCAAATTTCAGCCGGATCGGATGCAATTTGCTTCTCTTAGAGGCTCCACCAGCCAAATCTGGGGATCGGTTTATATGGGGGCTATATATAATTAAGGACCGATATGGACCAATTTTTGCATGGTTGTTAGAGACCATATACCAACACCATGTACCAAATTTCAGCCAGATCGGATGAAATTTGCTTCTCTTTTAGGCTCCGCAAGCCAAATCTGGGGATCGGTTTATATGGGGGCTATATATAATTTTGGACCGATGTGGACCAATTTTTGCATGGTTGTTAGAGACCATATACCAACACCATATACCAAATTTCAGCCGGATCGGATGAAATATGCTTCTGTTAGAGGCTCCACAAGCCAAATCTGAGGGTCCCTTTATATGGGGGCTATACGTAAAAGTGGACCGATATGGCCTATTTTCAATACCATCCGACCTACATCGATAACAACTACTTGTGCCAAGTTTCAAGTCGATAGCTTGTTTCGTTCGGAAGTTAGCGTGATTTCAACAGACGGACGGACGGACGGACGGACGGACATGCTTAGATCGACTCAGAATTTCACCACGACCCAGAATATATATACTTTATGGGGTCTTAGAGCAATATTTCGATGTGTTACAAACAGAATGACAAAGTTAATATACCCCCATCCTATGATGGAGGGTATAAAAATATATAAAATCGAATAATTCCTTCTAAATTGTTTGTATTAGTGAAAAAGGTGCTACGAACTAAAAAATCTCGTGGAAGTGAGAAAGATGTGAGGGAAAATGCAATTAGCCAGAAAAGATTGTTTTTTTTTTTTTTTTTTGAGTTAGTCTTTATTATTTTTTTTTTACATCCTGCAAACGAATAAACGCACAAAAAGTACACAAAAAGTATATACTTTTCTTCCAAATAAACTTCTTTACAACAAATGAAAAACGATCTTTGTTTGTCTAAAAGTTCGTTTGGAAGGAAAGAATTATTTTTTTGTGTGTATGAATTGCTACTATTTCGAAAAAGAATAAGTATTTGGACTGACAGTCAAGATTAAATCGACTAAGCATTAGACTAAATTAACTCAGTTTACTCATTGTTAAAACTGCTTTAAAATACTGTTGCATAAAACAGATAGACATATCGATCTTCTCTTTGTTACCAAAAATGGACATCCTTTCCTTGAGAATATAAATTCGATATATCAAAAGTTGTACCTTTGCACTATGGGACCAATGACCAGATTCTGCGGCAAAAACTCAGTTTTTTGATAGTGGGAATTGGAAAAACTGATAATGTAAATCTATTACAGACATCCCAGTAGCCCAAAATACAAAATATGAGAAACATGTGGCTACTCATTGTTCCCAAAACAATCTGGCAAAGTTGGCCCTTTTTAGTTTGTTTAAATTTTGATACGTTAGTTAAAAACCATATTATAGAAAATTGGACGTACAAAAGAAACTTGTACAATTTCCTGGCTCGGTTCTCTGAAAGTGGACTGTATGTGGTTTTATCGAAGCTCGGAAAATGTAAAATAAAAGTAAAAGAAAAAGAACAAAGGCAGGTCCAGATTCAAAGTATGTTACATGGTTTTAATTGAAGGATCGCTGCTGCTTACCAGGTTGAAGTGTTCAATCGAAGTGAGGTAATTAAATTATGGTAACTTATGAGAAAATATTACAATGGCTTATTTAAAGTTTAAAAAGCTTTTCTTGTTTGAAGAGTTAAAAGTAGAGATACCACTCGTAGATATAAAAAGAGTAATTATTTTCGTTGGAAGTAAAGATGATAAATTCATTATTTTATTTATTATACCCTCCATCATAGGATGGGGGTATATTAACTTTGTCATTCCGTTTGTAACACATCGAAATATTGCTCTAAGACCCCATAAAGTATATATATTCTGGGTCGTGGTGAAATTCTGAGTCGATCTAAGCATGTCCGTCCGTCCGTCCGTCTGTTGAAATCACGCTAACTTCCGAACGAAACAAGCTATCGACTTGAAACTTGGCACAAGTAGTTGTTATCGATGTAGGTCGGATGGTATTGAAAATGGGCCATATCGGTCCACTTTTACGTATAGCCCCCATATAAAGGGACCCTCAGATTTGGCTTGTGGAGCCTCTAACAGAAGCATATTTCATCCGATCCGGCTGAAATTTGGTATATGGTGTTGGTATATGGTCTCTAACAACCATGCGAAAATTGGTCCACATCGGTCCAAAATTATATATAGCCCCCATATAAACCGATCCCCAGATTTGGCTTGCGGAGCCTAAAAGAGAAGCAAATTTCATCCGATCTGGCTGAAATTTGGTACATGGTGTTGGTATATGGTCTCTAACAACCATGCAAAAATTGGTCCATATCGGTCCTTAATTATATATAGCCCCCATATAAACCGATCCCCAGATTTGGCTGGTGGAGCCTCTAAGAGAAGCATATTTCATCCGATCCGGCTGAAATTTGGTACATGGTGTTGGTATATGGTCTCTAACAATCATGCAAAAATTGGTCCACATCGGTCCATAATTATATATAGCCCCCATATAAACCGATCCCCAGATTTGGCTTGAGGAGCCTCAAAGAGAAGCAAATTTCATCCGATCCGGCTGAAATTTGGTATATGATGTTGGTATATGGTCTCTAACAACCATGCAAAAATTGGTCCACATCGGTCCATAATTATATATAGCGCCCATATAAACCGATCCCCAGATTTTGGTTGCGGAGCCTCAAAGAGAAGCAAATTTCATCCGATCCGCCTGAAATTTGGTACATGATATTGGTATATGGTCTCTAACAATTATGCAAAAATTGGTCCACATCGGTTCATAATTATATATAGCCCCATATAAACCGATCCCCAGATTTGGCTTGCGAAGTGTCCAAGAGAGGCAAATTTCATCCAATCCGGTTGTAATTTGGAACATGGTGTTAGTATATGATCTTTAACAACCGTGCCAGAATTGGTCCATATCGGTCCATAATTATATATAGCCCCCATATAAAACATTCTCCGGAGCCTCTTGGAGGAGCAAAATTCATCCGATCCGGTTCAAATTAGGAACGTGGTGTTAGTATATGGCTGCTAACTACCATACCAAAATTGGTCCAATCACACAAAAATTGGTCCATATCGGTTCATAATCATGGTTGCCACTAGAACCAAAAAAAATCTACCAACATTTTATTTCTATAGAAATTTTATTTCTATAGAAAATTTTGTCAAAATTTTATTTCTATAGAAAATTTTGTCAAAATTTTATTTCTATAGAAAATTTTGTCAAAATTTTATTTCTAGAGAAAATTTTGTTAAAATCTTATTCGGTTCATAATAAAATTTTCATCATTGTCAAAATTTTATTTCTATAGAAAATTTTGTCAAAATTTTATTTCTATAGAAAATTTTGTTCAAATTTTATTCGGTTCATAATCATGGTTGCCACTCGAGCCAAAAATAATCTACCAAGATTTTATTTCTATAGAAAATTTTGTCAAAAGTTTATTTCTATAGAAAATTTTGTTAAAATTTTATTTCTGTAGAAATTTTTGTCAAAATTTTCTTTCTATAGAAAATTTTGTCAAAATTTTTATTTCTACAGAAAATTGTGTGAAAATTTTATTTCTATAGAAAATTTTGTTAAAATTTTATTTCTGTAGAAAATTTTGTCAAAATTTTATGTCTACTTTGCCAAACTGAATTATATACGTATTGGATCGATCTTTTTTGATTTAATATATACCACGTATGGACTTACATACAATTTAGAAGATGGTGTTAGGAGGTTTTAAGATACCTTGCCATCGGCAAGCGTTACCGCAACTTAAGTAATTCGATTGTGGATGGCAGTGTTTAGATGAAGTTTCTACGCAATCCATGATGCAGGGTACATAAGCTTCGGCCTGGCCGAACTTACGGCCGTATATACTTGTTTTAACTGCAATTAGATCGGAATCCGTTTGTTATAGTAAATTAGATACGTTCCAAATTTTCCTGAAAAATAAAGAAAGCTAACTTAACTTAACTTATGGCATCATTGATTAAGAAAACTTGTAATAATTGCCCTCAATTCAATCAAAAACTGGAAGAAATACAAATAGCAGAAAAGTCGTGTGTACCCATTAGATGTTTGCGGGAAATGAAATTTAAATTGCATATCAGGGAGAAAGATATATATGGGAGCTATACCTAAATCTGAACTGATTTCTTTCAAAATCAATATGGTTTTATTATGATCCAATATACGATCTATTACACTCAAAAAAAGTGAACCCACCGTGGAAGAAAATGTAGGTTAATTTTAGAAAATTTTAACTAAAATAGTTTTCTAATATCAACATGTTACAAATAAGTTAATACTTTTAGTCAAATTGAAGAAAATTAATATTTTTCTGTTGTTTAAGAAAATTTCATATGTTGAAAGAAAAAATTGGATTTAAAAAAAATGTCTTTAGCGCTGTACGGAGTTGGAGACAGGTACAAGTTTCGTAATACTTACTCATTTGAGAGACTTATGAACTCAGTTTAAGCAAACTTCTGCCATTTTAGGAAAATATGAACTATTTTATTTTTTAGTCAAATTGTGCACTATATTTGTATACAACCTTTTTTTGTTATTTTTAGTTCACTTCATTAAAGTTACCAAAAAATTATTCAAATAAGAACATTTACTCATATTGTGCAAAATTTAACTAAAATCAAGTAATCTTCATGAACTAAAAGAAAGTTCAGTTGGCATTAGAGCCCCTTTTTTCTGGGTGTATGATCGTATATACTTGTACAAAATTTGACGGCGATTGGTCTAAAATTGCAACCTAGACATTGATTACAAAAATGTGTTCGCAGGCAGGCTGGTGCAGTGTATAAATATTAACGGTTGCAGTGGGCGGATCGATCTGAAAATTCCCATGAGCTCTTCTGACGTTAAATACAGCATGTGTTTCAAATTTGAAACCTATAGGAGCATTTTTGTAATTTTTGGAGGAAATCAATAATCAATGCATGAGTCTAGAATAGCGATTAACTGAGATTGATACCCTAAAAGATTCCAAATAAAGTTTTAAACCATCTAAATGTAGTAAACTTTTCCCAATATCACAGTTCTTGGCATCGAGTCCGCCACATTTTTAGTTATTTTTCGACTATAGCAACACCTCGTTTGGCTTTACGGCCACTATTTCGCAGACTAAAGGCAATAAATGAAACATAACATTAAAGAACTATGTACATGTTGTACTAAATTAGCTTCTTTACTCTATTTCGTTCGTTCAATTCGTTGAAAACTGTTCATTATGGTTGAAAGGTTGTGAAAGCACTGAAATCATTCGTTTTTTCACTAAATTTCTCTTTAAGGTTGTCAGATGCATGACGTCCACTCTATAATACAGGTGAGAGGCCAAGTGTTGTAGTACTCAAAATAAGTAAATTGATAGAACTGATTCATAATTACTCCCCCAGGGAGTTGTACGCTGATTGCTAATGCATTCTATCCATAATAAATAATTTCTTGCAATTCAATGGTCAGTCATCATTTTCCCAGGACTCTAGCATAGTGAGCAACATGTGTGTTACAAATTAGAGTTTTATGTAAAAGAGTCTTTGTTTCCGGGTTTACGAACACCTACACCGCGATCATCAATCACACTCTAGGCATCGACTACGACAGTAACAACATTCGAATCCTTGACCAACCTCCACCTTTGGATTTGTAATCCACAATGATGTACAAGTGCATTGAGCAAGGTGGCCATTGTACAGACCTGTGAAAAATCCTCCGATTCATATCCTTTAAGCCTACCATTGATAAACTGCTTACTCATCTCTGAAAATTTTGCCTTTTAAATATGCTATTTGTAAACATTTGGAAGATTTTCCTACCTGAATCGCAGCAGTTGGTGGGATGGTTAATTGGCCGGTACCGTTAAAGTGTATCGGAGTTGTAGCTGCTGTATAATATTTACGTCTATTTAACCATTTGGTGGTTGAAACCATTATTACTTTGAGAGTGACCCTCCGAGCGGCTATTGCACTTCCTGTAGGGAACATCAGTGAAAGTGGCAACAATAGTTTGTGAAACAGACTCGCTGCTGAATGTAAAGGATCAAAGTGTTTTAGGCGTTAATTGTGTTTAACAGGAACTAAGGACTTCACGTTGTGCAGAAATGCGATAAAGATTATGTTCTTTTAGATTCCAACGGTTACATAATTGACTACTGTCTTTCTTTCTTTCGTCCTTTTGTTAATGGTTGACATTATTGGACATTGAAGATGGACGTAAAATCATTTTTGTATTTGCGGGCTAGTTCGGCATTGAACTAAGCAAATGCCTTTTAGGAAATATCATTGTTTTAAAGACAACCAAAATTATTTGCTTTGCTTTCTCGACTGCTTTTAGAATGTTATGAGGATCTCTTTAATTATGAGGACAAATGTTCGTAATATATTAACGAAATTTGTCATTAAAAGTGAACCAACAAGCATGTTACTAAAGCGAAATTGTTCAAGAGTGTATAGGTGGATCGGAAAGTTGTGTATATATTAGATCTTGTTAAAATAATAGCACATTAAGCAAGAACTTCTGTATAAAATTTCATTTGAATTGGGAATTGTGGACAAAATATAATATTTTTTTCGAATAGGTTACTTTTGACACGAATTAAGGCCTTCAAACGGTCGACAAAGCCAACACACGCCGCACCAAGCTGTCTCTGCGGTATTTTGGCCCATTGCCGCCTAGCGCAATCTTGAGATGATCGACTATTAGTTTAGTGCCAACCTTACACTCCACAATTCCCCAGGCCAACGTAATGAGATCCGGTGATTTTGGTGGCGGTTGTAATGAAGCGAGATACCTTTCTAAATGAGCCTAAAATATCGGCCTGTCACCTAACCTAACACAAATAGCCAAATGTCCGATTATAGATAACTCTTTGCAATTTTGTAGGGTTAGGGCCGAGAATTTTGATATCGTAGGTGGACCGGAACCAGAGATGGTCTGTCGTAAACTGTAAAGTATTTGACATACATTTACGACGTATTTTACCATACGTCAAGAACGTCGTAAACCTCCGTTACTTCGTTTTTGACAATATTGAAGTTTGTATATGTTATGTTAGTATACGATTTTTAGAAGCAATTATTTTATACTTTTTTGTATGCCTACACGTTCTAGACTTTGAAAATCTGACTTTTGCCACGGCAATTTTCACAGTTACAACAATTTGAAAACGCATTGCATTCAGAAGTTAATCTAATACCAGTTTCTCTGGAAAATTTTGGAAATTATTTTTGAATATTATCATAATTATAAATTCTAAAATTCTTCAATATGTCTTACGATATTAAAAAAATAGTTTGAAATCAAATCTAAGCATCGTGTAAGTGTTTTTGACATTTACTACGTTTTTTACGTTTTATACAAGTATATGACGTTTTCGACGTTTACAACTTTTTGACAGTAGAAAACCCAAAATATTGGTACTCGGACCATCTCTGACCGGAATCCCTATCGATCACCTCGGCTATTGGAAATGTTTATTACCTTTTCAATACTTTAAGAATTTGGAATCGTTTGGTTAAAGAAATTTGTATTATATTTGTTGTTAGCTTTCAACTTAAAAACTAAAAATTTTCTAATTTTGAAAAGGTAACTTTATTTTTTCAGAAGTTTTAAAACATGTAAAACAAAAAACTTTTGGCAATCTTTCTTTTTGGCCAAAGAAGGAAAAATCTTCAAATTTTATGTATAACAACTTCTAAAAAATAAGGTTACTTTTTAAAATTAGCAAAGTTTTATTTTTTGAATTGAGTACTAACAACAAATACAAATAGAAATCGAAAAAGAAATGAAATTCAGATATATAATTTTTTGTTACAAGTCCTGAAAGTACTACCAAGGGAGCCACCGTGGTGCAATGGTTAGCATATTTCGACCAAACACCAAAAAGTTCTTCAGAGGTGAATAATCCCACCTCAGTAATGCTGGTGACATTTTTGAGCGTTACAAAGCTTCTCTAAGTGGTTTCACCGCCATTCGGACTCGGCTATGAAAAGGAGGTCCCTTGTCATTGAATCGGGCAGCACTCAGCAATAATAGAGAAGTTCACCACTGTGGCATAACAATGGACTGAATAGTCTGCCACTATACCTAACCTAACTTAACCTACTACTAAGATGGAAAAAATTTAAATTTTCACCTGTTTTACAAACTTTTGTAAAAATAACGTAACTTTTTCAAAATTAGCAGAATTTTATTTTTGAATGGAAAAATAACAACAATTTTAAAACAAACAAGTACATACGGCCGTAAGTTCGGCCAGGCCGAAGCTTATGTACCCTCCATCATGGATTGCGTAGAAACTTCATCTAAACACTGCCATACACAATCGAATTACTTAAGTTGCGGTAACGCTTGCCGATGGCAAGGTATCTTAAAACCTCCTAACACCATCTTCTAAACTGTATGTAAGTCCATACGTGGTATATATTAAAAGTTTGACAAAGTAGACATAAAATTTTGACAAAATTTTCTACAGAAATAAAATTTTAACAAAATTTTCTATAGAAATAAAATTTTCACAAAATTTTCTACAGAAATAAAAATTTTGACAAAATTTTCTATAGAAAGAAAATTTTGACAAAAATTTCTACAGAAATAAAATTTTAACAAAATTTTCTATAGAAATAAACTTTTGACAAAATTTTCTATAGAAATAAAATCTTGGTAGATTATTTTTGGCTCGAGTGGCAACCATGATTATGAACCGAATAAAATTTGAAAAAAATTTCTATAGAAATAAAATTTTGACAAAATTTTCTATAGAAATAAAATTTTGACAATGATGAAAATTTTATTATGAACCGAATAAAATTTTAACAAAATTTTCTATAGAAATAAAATTTTGACAAAATTTTCTATATAAATAAAATTTTGGTAGATTATTTTTGGCTCTAGTGATTATGAACCGATATGGACCAATTTTTGTGTGATTGGACCAATTTTGGTATGGTTGTTAGCGACCATATACTAACACCACGTTCCTAATTTGAACCGGATCGGATGAATTTTGCTCCTCCAAGAGGCTCCGGAACCAAATCTGGAGAATGTTTTATATGGGGTCCATATATAATTATGGACCGATATGGACCAATTCTGGCACGGTTGTTAAAGATCACATACTAACACCATGTTCCAAATTACAACCGGATTGGATGAAATTTGCTTCTCTTGGAGACTTCCCAAGCCAAATCTGGGGATCGGTTTATATGGGCGCCATATAAATATAATTATGGACCGATGTGGACCAATTTTTGCACGGTTGTTAGAGACCATATACCAAATTTCAGCCGGATCGGATGCAATTAGCTCCTCTTTGAGGCTTCGCAAGCCAAATCTGGAGATCGGTTTATATGGGGTCTATATATAATTATGGACCGATGTGGACCAATTTTTGCATGGTTGTTAGAGACCATATACCAACATCATGTACCAAATTTCAGCAGGATCAGATGAAATTTGTTTCTCTTTGAGGCTCCGCAAGCCAAATCTGGGGATCGGTTTATATGGGGGATATATATAATTATGGACCGATGTGAACCAATTTTTGCATGGTTCTTAGAGACCATATACCAACACCATGTACCAAATTTCAGCCGGATCGGATGAAATTTGCTTATCTTTTAGGCTCCGCAAGCCAAATCTGGGGATCGGTTTATATGGGGGCTATATATAATTATGAACCGATGTGGACCAATTTTAGCATGGTTGTTAGAGACCATATACCAACATTATGTACCAAATTTCAGCCGGATCGGATGAAATTTTCTTTTCTTTGAGGCTCCGCAAGCCAAATCTGAGGATCGGTTTATATGGGGGCTATATATAATTATGGACCGATGTGAACCAATTTTTGCATGGTTGTTATAGACCATATACCAACACCATGTACCAAATTTCAGCCGGATCGGATGAAATTTGCTTCTCTTTTAGGGTCCGCAAGCCAAATCTGGAGATCGGTTTATATGGGGGCTATATATAATTATGGACCGATGTGGACCAATTTTTGCATGGTTGTTAGAGACCATATACCAACACCATATACCAAATTTCAGCCGGATCGGATGAAATATGCTTCTGTTAGAGGCTCCACAAGCCAAATCTGAGGGTCCCTTTATATGGGGGCTATACGTAAAAGTGGACCGATATGGCCCATTTTCAATACCATCCGACCTACATCGATAACAACTACTTGTGCCAAGTTTCAAGTCGATAGCTTGTTTCGTTCGGAAGTTAGCGTGATTTCAACAGACGGACGGACGGACGGACATGCTTAGATCGACTCAGAATTTCACCACGACCCAGAATATATATACTTTGTGGGGTCTTAGAGCAATATTTCGATGTGTTACAAACGGAATGACAAAGTTAATATACCCCCATCCTATGATGGAGGGTATAAAAACAAAAATCCAGAAATGAAATTCAAAGATATAATTTTTTATTGCAAGTCCTCAAAGTGCCACTAAAAAGGCAAATGTGTTAAAATAATAAAAAAATCAACACATAACGTTTCTAATGTTTACAGAATTTAATTTTTGTGAAATCGAAAACATAGATTGCGATACATGACAAAAACTCATTCATCCAAAATCCTTTCGTTTTTATAAAAGTAAAAATATTTTAAAAATATTTCTAATCAGAAATAGCAGAATATTAGTTTGTTGTTATATCAACCATAAAAATAGTGTAAGAACAAAATTGAGAGATATAATTTTTTTGGCGTCCTTTGTAAATTATCCTTTTTGGGTAAAAAAAAATTTAAAAACTTAAAAAATTGTT
Organism: Haematobia irritans; assembly: GCF_050003625.1. Lineage (NCBI taxonomy): Eukaryota > Metazoa > Arthropoda > Insecta > Diptera > Muscidae > Haematobia > Haematobia irritans. The sequence goes on from NC_134399.1 coordinate 44,526,698, forward strand.
CAGAATTTTAATTGGCTCAAATTTATTTTTTTTTTTTTTGCTTAAAATTATTTTTTTAAATAGTTCTAGTCAATTATAGCACGTATTTTTTTGTCGCTTTAGAAGCACTTGAGTTCTGGTGGGAAATCGATTTGGAGTGGTTTCTAATTGGAGAAACCCAAATTTAGTGCTTCCGTGCAACTTCTTGGATTTTTCAATCTAACTTTTTGGTACATGGGTGAACTCTTACACTTTTTGGAACTTCAATGGGTTTAGTCTAAGCTTATTTTTTAATATGTTATGTGCTGCATCCGTTGTCGCGATATGTTCAGCTCACAAGCAAGTTTTCTACCACTGCTGTGTGGATTTCGATCAAATCTGGACTTCACTCTTCAGATCATTTCTGGGGTTGATATCGCTTTCTTTGTCTGCTCAACGAGGGAAACTTGCTGGAGGGCAACTTGTGGTTTTTTTGTAGACCATTATATAGGGCGATAGGCTCTAGTTGCTAGTGCCTGTATAAATAAGTTTATAATAATTTCTAATTATAATAAATTAAGTACTAAATAAATAATAAATTATACTTGAATTCGAGGCTGAAATTGCAAATTTAGGTTGTGGTTAAAACGCTTTTAAAAGAGTATAAACTAATTAATTATTATTTGCTTCCCAGTATAAAGTATGCAAAATTCATAAGATGCACTTTTTTTAGTCCATTGAACATACTTGATTGTACACGCAGAGAAGGGATATAATCACCTCAAAAATGTTTCAAGAGCAAAATTTTATTTTTGAATGGTGAATATGGAACATTTTCTCGGCAAACATAAAATGCTTTCCGAAATCAGATACATAATTTCTGAGAAAATAGCATGGTTTTGACAAACATATTACATGTTCATCATCCAAAAATAACATTTTTCTCTTGAATCATGTTTGAGGTGATCACATTTCTTCTCTGTGTGTAGTTAAATTATTCCAAATGTCAGAAAATTTATCTTATTTTATGCCCTGTTCCTGCACTAAAAACGGTTGTTCGGTTCCAAAGATTTTGTCTTTACAATAATGATTTTGCTATTGATTCCGAGACAATAAAATGGAAAAATGAAGTAAGGATACGTTTAAGACACAATTCACTTTTAAATTAGGGTTTTGCGTACTTGATACTAGAAAACAAATTTTATTCATTTTTTTCTTCATGTACTATTAAAATCCTTTAAAAACTGAAATTTCCAAATGCAGACTCGACAACAATTAGATATTATGCTACGTTTCGAGTAAAAACGTATTTAAAATAAAGTATTGAAGAACAATATCCTATTTTGAAATGCATTTTTGCTTTGTAGTCAAGATACAAAAAGTCAATAAATTAAAGACGATTTCATTAATTGTGAAGATTTTTTCAGAAGTATTAAAGCCAAGTTGAACGAAGTTTACTTTCCTCTTAGTTCAATCTCTTAAATATAAGGACAAAACGACTTCAGTGAAATGTTTATCGACTTTTGGCAAGGAAAAAATTTTAGATCTTTGAAAGCAAAATCCGTATTCAAATTTCAAGAACATGAAATCTTTGGCCTCACGACAATAGTTTTTCAGTGTGTATATCGAAAGATTTCTTTCGTATTAAAATCGGATTGATTTTGGTTGTTCGATATGTTGTCGAGTACACAGAAAAAATAGTAAACTGTTTAGTGCGAAAATTGAACTAGGCGATGTGTCAGGCTCGCTTAGACTATTCAGTCCATTGTTATACCACAGTGGTGACCTTCTCTCTTATCACTGAGTGCTGCCCGATTCCATGTTAAGCTCAATGACAAGGGACCTCCTTTTTATAGTCGAGTCCGAACAGCGTTCCACATTGCAGTGAAACCACTTAGAGAAGCTTTGAAACCCTCAGAAACGAACCCACGACCTTGTGTATGCAAGGAGGGCATGTTAACCATTTCACCAAGGTGGCTCCCAAAATTGAACTAAATTGTACTCCACATTTTGAGATTTCCACTATGTGTTGTTAAAACCAGGAAAATTTAATGTCCTGTTGTACTTTTTAACTGCAGTTTACGGATTTACACACTCTCATAAAAAAATTATTGGCGCCAAATAATGACCATTTTAACCATACCCCTTAATTTATAATAAACTTATTTGTACGGTCACAACTTTATACCTATGTTTAGTTCATAAAATATTTGAGACATACTTAAAAAGGAAATTTTCATTTGGCTGTGGAAAATATTGAAAAAAATAAAATTTAACTACAAACAAATAATTTTTTGCAATAAAAACAAGCGTTAGTTTAACTACGGTTTTTTTCTATGTAGTTTGTTTTAAGAACAAATTTCTATAAAATTAAAAGAATTTTAACTAAAAGAAGGTAATATTCTTTGCTTTTCATTAAAACTTAATACACGGTACTTTGAAATTTCCAGTCCTCCGTTAAAGTCATATGTCTTTAAAGTAATCAGAATTTCCCTTAAAATAAAGAAGGATATTTGGATATTTTGATTTAAATAAATAATCTTTAAATCAACTGAGTTGTCGAACATTTGAAATAAAAATAAAAAGCTTAAAATAAGGAATATAGGCTAAGAGTTAATGTTAGTATTGGTAATCTTTGGTTTAAAGGGAAAGTATCTGCTGACATATAATTTAGATTTTAAAACTGAATAACGTGAATAGCCCTGTTAACCGTGTAATGCCCAATCCCGCCTTTAGGCGGGCTTCATTAAATCAGCAAGCTTTTAGTAAAACACACCTTAAGACAACAAAAGTGGGTAAAATAAAAAGAAAACTTAATTAAAACTGTTCATGAGGCTTTGCAGCATATACTGAAGTTTACCATATACATTTTTCTTGTTTAGTTTTCTTGCTTTTGTATCGTTTACATTGAATATTTAATCAGCTGGCAAAAACATTGGGGCATTAGAGGGTTAATATATCGCAAAAAGAGAATAAAAATTCGACAAATGATATGTGTACTCTAAGTATCATTTGTAAAAGCCTAGATTTATGGCCAACGCTAAATTTAACTTATTTCTTGTTGCAAACATTACACTTGTAGTTTTAAGCTGAGATCAAAAACAACAATAATGATTAAAAGAAACCAACAATAACAAACAAAACGAATGAAGATAGAGGAAGCACGCTTAAAAACAAACCCAGCCAACTACATTCAAATCGATGATTTGCGTTTGGCAAAGGAAAAAAGATATGCTTGCAAATTTGTTTAGGCAGTAGCCGACTATAGTCGGCTTTTTCGGAAGGTTCAAGTGTAGTTCACTTTGGGTTGAGTGAATTACCCGAATTTATTCTGATAATTGGTTGATAGTTTTGCTGCAAGTAGATGCTGAAGAGGAATGTGGTAATTCCGAAACAGCTGTACATCCAATCATCTTTCAGTCTATACACGGATGAAAAAGACTGTTTTTCATATGTTTGGCTATAAACATTATATGTTTGGAACACAAATTTTTAAACACAATATTTTTGAGTGCAAGCATATAATGTTCATAAACTAGCATAACATGTTTGGGACTATATGTTAATATGTTAGAACATATTATGTTTGGGACATAAAATATTTGTAAATATAATATGCTTGGATGCAAACATATATTAATTTAGAAATAGCCTATAAACATATCTGTGTTTAGTAGCTTGGAGCGCTATTTAACAGGGAGCGATATTGAATTAAGTTGGTGGTTGTTGCTTGTTATTACAAAATTAACATTTTATTTTTCCTTGGGCAATTGATCAGCTACTTCTTTGATCCTTACAAACTGTGTGGTCCGCTGTTCGAATCCCCGTCCGGCAAAAGGTAAAATTAAAATAAAAAAAATCATACAATTGAATAATTTCTTCTACAATGTTTGTATTACAGAAAAAGGTGCTAAGAACTAAAAAATCTCGTGGAAGTGAGAAAGATGTGGGGGAATATACAATTGGGCAGAAACAAAATTTTGAGCATTCAGGACGAAAACCTATGTTGTTAGCACCTATATTACCTGTTTATTTTGATAATTCATTTTGATTGTAAATATATAAATAAATAAATACAATTTTGAGCACAATATTGTTTGGGAGAATTTTTTTTAAGCATATAATATTTTTGGGTGCAATATGCTTCCAAACATATTATATGTTCACATAACATATTGTTTTTTGGAAGACAACATTATTGAATTTGGATGCAAAAATACAAAATGTTTGGAACTTAGACTACCCAAACATATATTGTTTAGACCAATATGCTTTCAAACATATTATATATTGGAAGAGATCAAACATATAAATGTTTGGACAATACCCAAAAATGTATATGCTTGAAGCAGAATATGTTTGGGAGTATATGTTACAGAAGCGATTTTTTGTGAGCGTGTACACGGACGAAAAAGACCGTTTTTCATATGTTTGGGTATAAACATTATATGTTTGGAACTCAAATTTTTAAACACAATATTTTTGAGTGCAAACATATAATGTTCATAAACTAGCATAATATGTTTGGGACATATATGTTAATATGTTAGAACATATTATGTTTGGGACTAAAATGTTTGTAAATATAATATGCTTGGATGCAAACATATATTAATTTAGAAATAGCCCATAAACATATATGTGTTTACAAAGAGAGACAAAGTGTATGCTGGAAGTAAAATAATGAAAGTAACCAATTGGCGCATTACAAATATATATACACAAAGAAAATTGGATTAAATATAGGAAAAATACTATGTGTGAATATAAACAAGTATAAATTTACATATTATAAGTAAAAATATATATGTTGTGATATAAGACTTCGCCAAAAATTGTATATGATTAAGTAGAATATTAAAATGAGTATTCGGAGAGAAAATTCATTCGGAACCAAGATAAAATATATTTAAAAAAAAGAGCATGAGTTTTGTTTATCATTTTTGCATTACGGGCACAATTTTTTTGTTTCGTCAAAACAAATCGGAACGTAGGACAAGTAAGTCAAAATATTCAAACAAAGGTAATTAAAGGGATCTTCATAAAAACTAACGAAAGGGCACTATACACTGAACAAAAAGCATGTCCGGTTCCAAAGATTGTGTCTCCACTTTAACAATTTTGATATTGATTCCGAACCAAAGAAGCGGAGAATACAAGTAAGGATGCTTTTAAGACACAATTCTCTTTTAAATGGGGTTTTGTGTACTTGACTCTACGAAGCACATTTCAATTTTTTGCTTTTTCAGCTTTTTTTCATATGCTATAAAATGTCCGTTAAAACCAAGACTTCCGGTAGAAATTATGCTATGTTTCAAGTAAAAAATTTCTTTAAAATAAAGAATTGAAAAACATATCCTATTTTTGAATGATTTTTGCCTTGTAGTCAAGATGCAAAAATGCAACAAATTTAAAGACAGTTTCATTAATTTTAAAGAATTTTTCTGAATTATTAAAGTCAAGTTGACCTTAGTGCAAAATTTTTTCTTTCATGTTATGATACCCATTTTTAAGTCAAATCACTTAATTATAACGACAACACGACTTCATTGAAAGTATCGACCTTTGAAGATCTATAAAAACAAAGATTAGTTCCTCTTTATTAATAAGTAGTGCAAGAAGAGTTGACGGATTTTTTCGAAAATAAAAGTGGGCATTGAGTTCGAGTTTTGCCGCTAAAATTATTTCTCATTTTAGCGGCAAAACCAGAATAACATTACAACTTTTTCCGGTAAATTGTATTATAACATGGTGGGGAAAGATCCAAAGCAACAATTGAATAAGTTTATTTTCTTTAAAAGAAATTATTAAAGAAAAGTAAAAGGGTAAACATGGCCATTTACACGTGATAATGCCAATTTATACCGGCATTAAGAATTAAATTAAGTACAAAATTATTCGTTAATAAAAATTCATATTTATTTGTATTTCTAAATTAATGGTGTTACATGCTAGCAAACAATTGGTCACACCAAAATAAATGTATGTGCTGTTTTAAAATTACTCGACTTCACGTTCTTCTTTGGTAAGAGTTTTTGAATTTCTCCGAAAATTTTAAACTTGTATACAAAAACCTTTATTTGTTACACAATTTTTATTGTTGCAATAAAAAAATAGTATTTGATTTGAATTCAGTCCATTTCGTTTATATCAAGCACTTTTCTTTTCTGACTTTAAGTCTTTTATAAAACACACTTTACAATTTCGTAGTAAAAATTTAATATAATAGTATGTAATGCTGAACACCTTTTCGGGAACTTCCGAACGTATCTGGAATATATGTTAAAAAATATATTTAAAAAAAAACATGGTGTTGGTCGAAGCAGGGATCGAACCCAGGTCCCCTGTCACGCAAGGCAGACGACCAACCACTGTTCCACGCTGCCAACAAATGTATGTTTAACAATGTTATGTTGTTAAACAATGTTATGTTTGCATCGGCTCGTGGGCGCCGCAAGCTATGCTATATAAATATAACTTATAACGATAATTATCTCTTGATTACCATAACAGCTACGTAGGCCAGTGGTTAGTGTGCTGGCTTACAAACTGTGTGGTCCGCTGTTCGAATCCCCGTCCGGCAAAAGGTAAAATTAAAAAAATTATAAAATATAATAATTTCTTCTAAAATGTTTGTATTACAAAAAAAGTGAGAAAAATGTGAGGGAATATACAATTAGGCAGAAAAAAAAATTGAGCACAATCTTCTTTGGGAGAAAATTCTTCTAAGCATATAATATATTTGGGTTCAAAATATTTCCAAATATATTATATGTTCACATAAGAACATATAGTTTTTTGGAAGACAACATTATTGAATTTGGATGGAAAAATACAAAATGTTTGGAACTTAGACTACCCAAACATATTATATTGTTTAGACCAATATGCTTTCAAACATATTATATATTGGAAGAAATCAAACATATAAATGTTTGGGCAATACCCAAAAATTTATATGCTTGAAGCAAAATATGTTTGGGAGTATATGTTACAGAAGCGATTTTTTTTGAGGGTGTAGGGCTTTGCCTAAATAAATTTGACAAGCATACTTTTCCTCTGTTGGTTATGCTACACTTGTAGTTTAGTCAATGCATGGTTTTAAGCTGAGATCAAAAAAAAAAAAAAAATAAAAAAACAAAATATTTGTTTATAGTTAAATTTTAATATTTTTTTCGAAATTTTGCACAGCTCAATGAGATTTTCATTTTGTTAAGTATATCTCAAACATTTTATGCACTAAACATGGGTATTAAGTTCAATGACCGTGCACATGAAATCAAAAATAATAAGAATGAACTACTGTATGTTTAAAATTGTTATGATTTGGCGCCAATGATTTTTTTTTTATTTACTTTTAGTTTATTTTTTCTTCTATGAGAGGGTGCAATATCATGAGTACACCAGGGCGTTAAATTTTCCTGGTTTTAATAACGCTTTGTGAAAATCTCAAAATGTGTAATTATTTTAGTTCAATTTCCGCACAACGTTCATTCTTGCTATAAAACAGTTTACTTTTTTTCTGTGTATACATATTCCTGTTTTATTTTATTCGAAGAATTTCTAAATTATTTGCGATAACGGCTACTTGAGTAATTTCAGATTTATAAAAGGACACAAAACGAAAAAAAATCTTCTTGATTAAAGAACTCAAACAGAGAAATCTCTTCTATTGTTTTGAGTGTTTCGTAATATAAGAAATATAGTATAGCGGTACCAACATCCTGCCTTTACAAAACCAAAGAAAGCAGAATGTTCATATTCCACTTCTGTATCAGAACGAAAGGCCACTCACCGGCATCTAAAAACAAACAAATGATCTAGTGCCCATTTTTTATTAAAAAAAAAAACGAAAATACCTCTACTTGAGTTTCTATTGTCTTTTTTGTTTTCTTTTGCCTTTGTAGGGATCTGCCTAGCTTAGAATTACAATCACTTTAGCCGTAACGTAAACTGAGCTCGTGGGATATCCTGGGAAAAATTTTGCTATGATGAGATTAGAAATGTGATTGATCCTAATTGGACACACAGAACGAAATTTTGTGAAATGGACTACGCCTACACAGAAAAATTCACCGTTTACATGATATTAAAAATTAACTGAAGTCTAATAAAAATAATATTAGTGACAAATTTTAAATATGAAAAAAAAAAAATACAAATAAATAAAAGAGTTTCATAAAGCATTTAACATGCAAATTTCTTTTAAATTTGAATTCAAACAAAAAAGTCTTAAAAATAACATAGTCTTGAAAGGCATCTCTTATTTTTGAATCAAAATTAAGGACAATTTGAAAATTTTCTTAGATATTTGTGGACAAGTTAACCTCCCTTCAACAGAATACCCCTTTTATAGTCGGACCAATTTAGTCTTTTAATAAAAAGTTTATCAACGCTTGGTCAAGTAATAACATTTTGTACCTTCTGTATTTTAAGGACGTGAAGGTAACAGGCTGCCACTATAAATTTACATACAAGAAAATCCTGTTGATTTGAAGTCAACTTGATATTACATAACGGAATAAGCCAACAACACTGAATTTAAATTTATTAACCTAGTATCAAGAACGTGTAACTTACATTTATAAATGAGTTACGTCTTAAAGATTTCCATAGTACAACTCCTCGCTTCTTTGGTTCGGTATCAATCAATACAAAGTCATTAATCCTTTCAATGCTGAAGCAAACTCACTGTCAAATTTTTACAAATAAAAATTACTTCAAATGTGTTGAAATATAAGTTTGTATTTCAACACAATTATATTTAAAACATTTTGCGGCAAGCAAAACAATGTTTAGAAACTGTAATTAACTCTTTCGGAACTTAAAAAGATATGCTTAGGGTGAAACATAATATGTTTACATAGAGCAAAAAATTTTTGTTTGAACACACACTGAAAAGTCTTGGTGCAGAATATGTATGGGAGCACATGTTACAGAGGCGATTTTGTTTGAGGGTGTATATATCAACGTTCTCACTTAAAATTGAATTCGAATGAATTATCTAAATTACTTTTTTAAATATATAATTAATTAAAACTAAAATATTCACTTGATTAAAACTTACTTAATTTCTTCATTTGAATTAAAATTTTATTTATTTATAATTTTTTTGCTTTTAAAAACTCGTTTAGTAGGAGTTTATATTTTCTTATTAATTTTATTATTATAATATATTTGGATTTTTTCGGTTTCAAGTCAAAGCTTAACATAATAATTTAAATCTTTAATTGGAGATATTTTTTATATAATTTTTTCATTGTTTTTTGTGATACTTTAATTAAAAAGATTTAAAAGTTAAAAATTTTTATTGAATATATACAAAAATATCTTTTTTATATATTCATACTCTTTCCAAACACTTATCAATAACTTAGTTCATTGCAACTTCTTTCATTAAATCTTTTCGGTTTCAAGTCAAAGCTTAATAATTTAAATCTTTAATTGAAGATATTTTTTATTTAATTTTTTTTTCATTGTTTTTTGTCATACTTTAATTAAAAATTAAAAATATTGTCATACTTTAATTAAAAATATTTTGTTTTTTTGTATATATTCATACTCTTTCCAACATATTTTTCAAATGCTTAAATGAACACTGTAAACACTTATCAATAACATAGTTCATTGCAACTTCTTTCATTACATCTTCAATTTGGTAAGAATTGAAATTTGCAATAAAAAAACGTTTTATTCAAAAATCAGAGAACATTTCCTTTGTAATGTGTTTTTTCTAGCTTATGTCTTAAATAAGATACATTTTGTAGTTACAATTTATTGTGTATGTAATGCCGAAAATACTCTTGAAATCAGGCGAATATTTTTGGAAAATATAAAAATATTGTTTTGACTAAGTTAGATGGATGGTCGTTTCGGAACAACCACAATCCTCATTAGCATCACCAACTTGAATAAATTCGGATAATTCGCTAACCCCAAAGTGAATTACTCTTGAGCCGCACGAAAAAGATTGTTTGATAGTCGACTTTGACTTAATCAATTTTCAAAAACACAATATATTTAAATTATTTATTCATTATTTGTATTTGCAAAAGTTGTATTTGGAATATCGTTTGAAGAAAGTGGATAGTTTTCTTTATAAAAAGTTTATTTACATCAGGTTGTGTGTGCCCAACAATATGGACTGCAAATGTAACTGCTTGACTGTTTGAGTTGTTTGTGCGTTGACGGCTATAGTGATAATTGTCTGTTGATGACAATAACGGCTATATGGCCCAGTATATATGTTAGTGTGTTTGCTTACAATATGTATGGTCCAAAGTTCGATTCTCCGTCTGGACGGAGGTAAATTTGAAAATTTTATAAAATCGTATAATCTCTTTTAGATTATTTGTGCTAAGAGGTAAGTATACATCTTGTAAACGTTTATCAGAAACACTCTATATTTTTCTACCAAAAAAATCTGAAAAAGCGATAAGCAAATGGTAAACGAAGGATTGTTGGTCTAAAATTACCTGTACCTAGGAATGTACCTAGGTTTATATAGAACCTACAGATAATTATGGACCGATATTGTCCAACTTTTGCATATTTGTTAGAGGGCATATATTGGCATCACGTGTCAAATTTCAACCAAGTTTCAAGTTAATTCCTTGTCTCGTTTAGAATTTAGCGTGATTTCAACAGACGAATGGATAGCAGGACATTGCAAGAACAATTCAGAATTTCAGCACACCTAATCCGAAAGGCATTTCACATTGCTATGAAACTACTATGAAACTTTGAATCACTGGTGGAAAGTTGGATTGAACCCATGACCATTTGCATGCAAGGCGGGCATGCAAAACATTCCACATTTTCACGTCACATATTTTCGCCTAGTGAACATAGTGGTAATAAAAATAATATTGTTGTTAATCAGATGTTGATGTAACCTAACCTAAGGTCGAACAGAGTAGGCTATTGAAGTATCTACTGCCAGGCTGAGGTATTTTTACATTGGCAAGAAAATATTAATGCCTCTTATCACTGTGCCTGTCAATAGCAAAAAGTTCCTAAATTAAATCCAACAAAACCTAATAAACTCAGTATAAATGTTAATAATATGCACCTTGTCAACGGGAGCGGTATAGCAATTCATCGCCTATTATAGGAACAACATCATCTTGCTATTGAAGCTCATTGATGCAGTGGAAACTCTTCAACAAGCCAACACCATGTTTGCCATTTACAATTGTGGCCAAGAATATCCCAATGTCCGTCCGACCGCCCACCCCCTCCTCTGTCTGTCCAGGGTATTTTCTACTTTGGCCAAGCATTAGTATGGGCAATGCAACAGGCTGACGCTCCTCTCTATAGCACATTTATTTGGTTACCTCTTCTGCCTGGCTGTGCTGCAAAGTGATATGGATTGGTTAGTATGGAAGGTAAATACTAGTATGACTATTATTGTTGAATGGTGGCACATAGGGAACGGGATCTATATTTAAACAACGCTTCAGCTGTTTAGTTCGTCGAACGCTGGATGATGATGACTGCCAGTTGGTTGTGTACTAAGAAAATGCTTCAGTGGTTATTTTGGTGGACTTTGCGACGTTTTTGTTTTGTTTAAATGCCAGATAGAGCTTCAAGTAAAGCTACACATCATCTTCACCATTTTCGTCACCGTCGTCGTCATAGTCTCTGTCTCGAATTTATTTCCTACTGTCTCACGTTTCTTTCGGACACCAAAGATGTTGACTTATGATTAGGCACAGAAAATCTAACCCAAACGTTTTTGCATTACTAAAACGCTACAGAATGTTCACAGAAATGGGCTATTCCAGAGACGTGGAATTGGCCAGTAGGATGATTACTGTGATGCCTTGCCCACCAACTATGGACGATCTATGTGGCAAGCTCAAGCTTAAAACTACAACAAGCTCAATAGAAACAAAAGTCCCTCTGGAGCAAAATAGACTGGCAACCAGGCTAAATGGTCTGTGGTTGGCGATGAATTCGTTTTGAAAATGAGACATTTTTTTCTTGTTGTTGTTCGTGTGCAAAGGGTTCAAATGGCTGGTGAACTTTTAAGCAGAAGCGACACTCCAACCAACCACGCTCCCCGAAAATTGGCAGTCAGTCACCTGACAATTGCTCATTCACCATATTCATCGCTAGCAGCACCCGCCGTCATTCCCCGTCCAAATGCCATGCAATTCATCGCCAGGAAAGAAAGGTCATATGCATGACACAGAAATGTGCCCACTCGTACCTTTAAATGTCAGTGGTGTTGTTGGGCACTCGGACTCTCCCAATTGTTGCTGCTGTCGCTGCTTGAAGATCGACTTAATAAATGTTTCTCAAGAGCTGATGGTCGGTCCACTTAACGTCCAGCAAGCACTCCTTGCTGTTGCTCAGAATGAAACAATGAAAACGTGAGCATTAGAGTTTTTGCTTATCGTTTTTATATTTTAGGAAATCGTTTTTTCGCCTTCCATCTCAACATCTTGTAGACATCCATGACTGGTTTCCATGAGTTGCTTGAATTATATTTCGCTATTCCAAATCACTTTCGTCGCTGATCATGAAGCCAAGTCAAGCGTTCTATTCAAATTTTGGTGTCATATGTTAAGGCACATAAATGTGGCAACCAAACTAGCCGGATATATCCATGAGAGAGGAAAGCTAATTGTCATTTGCAGCACGATGGTCATTTAAGAGAACTACTGTGAACAACAAATTTAGTTACTTTAGTTATAGAAATTGCTGCGTTATACAATGCTAGGCTATCTTATCATTTGTGTATTTTCAGCTAAATCAAATTTGTAAATTATAAAGGAAAAAATTGTAAAGGAAAAAATTGGAGTTCAAAATTGCAAAAATGTCTTTAGTGCCATACGAAGTTCATGATGGACGCATTATTGGTAAAATTTACAAATATTAAGGAATTCTGAACTATTTTGTGGGAGACACGAATTTAGTTCATCTTTATACATCAATTGTGTATAATTTTTTCTTCTGCTTTAGTTAAGTTAACTTACGTACGCAAAAAATTGTTAATGGCATGGAAACTTTCTTAAAACGTAATAATTCCATGAACTAAAAGAGAATTAAATCAGCTTTAGTGAAATATAGGGTTCACTTTTTTTTGAGTGTATAACTTACAAAATGCGAAGCAGTCTGTTGGCAGATTAAATACAGCACTAGGGTTGCCCATCGCGGGACGGGCAACCCTCGTAATATACACGTGAAGTCGAGCTAGAATTTGGAATTATTAGTTGCGGTTAATATGTTTTGTGAAGGACTCTGATTTTCACGATGAAAACGTCCATAAATTAAAATGTGTACCTAAATTAAGACATCAATTGAATAGCAAGTACACTTTACTGGCACCTCACCGAATTGTTGGAGTTTGATTTACGTTATGTAATTTGGTGTGCACACTTTGTCGTGAAGCCAAACTTTGTCCTTGAAATTTGAATGCGATTTTTTTTAAATAAAAAAGACGCATATCTCTAATATAAAGGTCCAGAATTTGAAAAACTTTTCATTGAAATCGTTTTGTCCTTATAGTTAAGTGATTCGACAAAAAAATGGCCCATGGTCAACTTGGCTGTAATATTTCTAAAAAATTCTTTAAAAAAAATTAAATTGTCTTTGGACGTGTCATTACACGTTGTTAATGGACTTTGATAGCACATGAAGAAAAAATCTAAAAAAAAAACAACAAATAAGTTCAATTTTTTTCCTAATATCAAGTTCACAAAACTCAGCTTGCATTTAAGAGTAGGTGAATTTGATTCCATCCGAAATATGCATTACAACTAAAATGCAAACAAAGCGTTCCTCCCAAGCGAAATTTTAGGCAAACAACCATCGTTTACCATTTGCCGTAGGGAAGATTGTTTGACAGAACAGTATAAATTTATGTGATAAACGTTGACTCTTTTACAGGATGTGGAAAATAATTTAATAAAGACTAACTCAAAAAAATTGTTTAATTTTCTGGCGAATTGCATCTTTCTTAATGTCTTTCTCACTTCCGCTCAATTTGTGGATGTATTAACAAAACATTATCATTATAGTTCTATTTATAGACTAGATTATTGGGCACGCTCAAGCCCATTTAAAGAAACTTTAGTAAATGAAAACAAGCCACTGTAGTTGTACTCTTTCCTACAAATGACTTTTGGAAACGGAAATAATGTAATTTTACATGTATTCCGAATTATATAAAATATGTATTACAAACCCTCAACATGTGCTTTATTTAAGACATGAAACCATAAAAGTTATTAATTAACAGTTATTAACGAAGCGAACTGTGATTTTAGAATAGACTATATTTTTTCATTGCGAAAACAAAAATTTTGTAACAAAAAGAAATTTTCGGTGATAAAAGCTGGAAATGAACAACGTTTGCGATACCCGTTTTCTAAACGGCGTTTTGTTTTGCGTGTGTTCTTCAATTATCTTGTCAATGAAACATTGGAATGAGGTTGTCTCAGGTTAAAAGCATATTGGTTGATGCACAGACGAAAAACAAGTTTTTCATATGTGTAAAAGTTATATGTTTGAAAATCAAATTTTCAGCAAATGATTTTTAAGAGCAAGCATATAAAGTTCATAAACTAGCATGTTTGCGACATATATATTTTAGAACATATTATGTTTGGAACATAATGTTTTTTTAGCATATGCAAACATATATTAATTTAGAAACTGCCTATATACATATATGTGTTTAGAAAGAGGACAGATAGTGTTAAACAAAAACTAAAGATGGCGAATAAAAGAGATAACGAAAGACATCAACACAATACAGATATTCTAAAAGTCCAACATTAAGGAATATGTAAAACGTAAAAGTTCGTGATTGGTTCTTGACTTTTATATTTTATTTTTGTTTATAAATAAATATTTGGAGTATAACATTTAAATAAATTATAAACATGTATGTTTGTGGCATTTTGCTGCAAATAAAACATGAAAGTAACCAATTGACGCCATAAAAATGTATATGTCTAACATTGTGTTTGGAAAATATATAAATCGTGTAAATATATATGTTTGAAGCAGAATATGTTTGGGAGTATATGTTACAGAAGCGCGTTTTTTTGGTGTGTAATGTTGTCATGTGATCACTTTCCAACACTTTGACAGTCAAATAGATTTTTAATTTTGCAACTTAAATGTTCACTATTGTGTATTTTGCTACTGTAACAGGTTGGCTGATAAGTCCCGGTCTAACAAAGAAAAACACATTTTTTTGTCAAAATTCGTTTTTATTATTCAACATAGTTTCCTTCAAGAGCGATACAACGATTATAACGACCTTCCAATTTTTTGATACCAATTTTGGTAGTACTCCTTCTATTTTGCCTCAGTTT
Organism: Haematobia irritans; assembly: GCF_050003625.1. Lineage (NCBI taxonomy): Eukaryota > Metazoa > Arthropoda > Insecta > Diptera > Muscidae > Haematobia > Haematobia irritans. The sequence goes on from NC_134399.1 coordinate 44,541,988, forward strand.
CGGCGATCACCTCTTCATTGCAGCCAAATTTTTTCCCTGCGAGCATCCTTTTGAGGTCTGAGAACAAGAAAAAATCGCTGGGGGCCAGATCTGGAGAATACGGTGGGTGGGGAAGCAATTCGAAGCTCAATTCATGAATTTTTGCCATCGTTCTCAATGACTTGTGGCACGGTGCGTTGTCTTGGTGGAACAACACTTTTTTCTTCTTCATAGGGGGCCGTTTTGCCGCGATTTCGACCTTCAAATGCTCCAATAACGCCATATAATAGTCACTGTTGATGGTTTTTCCCTTCTCAAGATAATCGATAAAAATCATTCCATGCGCATCCCAAAAAACAGAGGCCATTACTTTGACAGCGGACTTTTGAGTCTTTCCACGCTTCGGAGACGGTTCACCGGTCGCTGTCCACTCAGCCGACTGTCGATTGGACTCAGGAGTGTAGTGACGGAGCCATGTTTCATCCATTGTCACATATCGACGGAAAAACTCGGGTGTGTTACGAGTTAACAGCTGCAAACACCGGAAACTCATTATCAAGCCAAGTTTTTGCTTGTACCGTATTTTTTCCCTTCAGAAAACAGTATTTTATCAAAACGCGAAATTCCTTTTTTTCCATTTTTTCACAATAACAAAAGTTGCTTCACAAAAGACGCTCTATCTCACAAACTAATTGACTTACAGACACGAATCATTTTAAGGTTGGTGCTATATAAAAATAATATGCATTTAATACTAGCGACGCCATCTATGTGTCAGACCGGGGACTTATCAGCCAACCTGTTAAACCTATCGTCATATAAACCAAATTTAAAAATTGCTCATGATCAATTCTATGATTATGACGTCTTCAAATTGTACTCGTACATGTCATAGATCATTAAGAGTTTGCTTATATGGATGTGACTCTTGTATTCATTACCATTAAGTTGGATTTGGAACACTACAGTGCCTTTGCCTCAATGATGATTTTACCACTCAGGCTTTTGGTTGGTGGCAGTTGTAATAGTCCAAAAATTAAGTAATGGGTGCATCAAACTGCTTTAAGAAGCACATCATAATTCCAATTACACAGCGAAAATCTGTTCCTCTACTACACCCTAAAAATTATTTCATGCTCACAGGCGATCGATCAACATTTTGAGTGTAAAGCGATAATAGAACATTTTAAGGTAAGAACAAAAATCCAGGGATGGTAAAATGATGTAGTGACGCGGAAACGTACTTTTTACGAATCGATCGGAAGAATTGTTTTACTAACTTTATACCCTCTCCCATGGGATGGGAGCCACCGTGGTGCAATGGTTAGCATACCCGCCTTGCATACACAAGGTCGTGGGTTCGATTCCTGCTTCGACCGAACACCACAAAGTTTTTCAGCGGTGGATTATCCCACCTCAGCAATGCTGGTGACATTTGTGAGGGTTTCAAAGCTTCTCTACAATGTGAAACGCCGTTCAGACTCGGCTATAAAAAGGAGGTCCATTGTCATTGAGCTTAACATGGAATCGGGCAGCACTCAGTGATAAGAGAAAAGTTCACCAATGTGGTATCACAATGGACTGAATAGTCTAAGTGAGCCTGATACATCGGTCTGCCACCTAACCTAACCTGCCGTCACGGTTGCAATTCGTGCTAAAAAACTAGTTTACAAAATATTTTTTTTCATGTATATTTAATGAGAGATGACTTTTCTTATGTATTTTGATCTGCTGAATTCAAAAATGAAGGTTAACATTTTAGTTTTTCGTTTTTTTTTTTTTCACTAAAAGTATTATATCTCGAGCTAGAAATGTCCGACAGTATTTTTGGTGCTTGAATGCAAGGTATTGAGATGATGAAAAAACGTGTATAATTGCATCTGTGATAAGTTAAGTGGTTCACCCAGAGAAGGAATATGACCACCTCAAACATGTTTTAAGAACAAAATGTTGTGACCATGTAACAAGGTTTTCTCAACCATATTATTTTCTCGGAAATCACGTATCTGATTTCGGCAAGCAGGTTATATTTGACGAGAAAATAACATTTTAGTGACAAACATGTTACATGGTCACCATACACAAATAACATTTTGCTCTGAAACATGTTTGAGGTGATCATATTCCTTCTCTGCGTGTTCAGAATATATCGATAAAAATAAGGCGAATTTTCAAAAAAATCTTGTTTTACAGAGACTCTTTGCCGCCAGAAAAGTAATTTTAAGAACATTTTATCAATAAATTAAAAATTAAAAATTCTTATTTTTGACTAATTTGTGGCACGTTTTTTAAAGAAGTGTTTTATTATTTTATTTTAGAAGATTTTTTCAGTATTTGTAATATTTTTCGATATGATGCTCTTACTACCCACAATTTTTTGGTGTATAAATAACTCTTGAATTGTAAATGTGTCGAATTTTAAATGCTTCAACGATTTTTGCTTGCATCAAAATTATTATTTCTACAAAAAGGGAGAACTTAGTCACAACGGACTTTGATGATGATCTACCACGAAAAGTAAAATGTTTAAACATATTGAATTTATAGAAATTTTGCAAACATTTTGTTTCTATACAATTTTTTTTCCAAAATTTTATTTCTTTAATTTTTTTTTCAAAATTTTATTTCTATAAAGTTTTTTCAAAATGTGATTTCTGTAGAAAATGAAAATTTAATTTTAATAAAATTTTTGTCAAAATTTCATTTGTATAGAAAATTTTGTCAAAATTTTTATTCTATTTATAGTTTCATTGAGCTGTGGAAAATTTCGCAAAAACTAATAAAACTTAACTACAAATAAGTAAGTTCTTTGCAATAAAAAAGTTAAAATTAGTATTAGTTTAAGTACAAATAGAGAGATGTAGAAAAAGACCGAAAATACAAAACTAACTAATTATAAGAGAGAATAAAATCTCTATATAAATAGAAGTGGAGTGTATGTATGTTCGTGATCGATAAACTCAAAAACTACTAGACCGAATTTGACCAAATTTTATATACATTTTCTAGAGACCGTGAGGAGCGTTTCTGTGTAGTTTGAAGTTCTCCCGACAGATGGCGCGATATTTATTTACTTTTGTATATTTTTCAACCGTAATGCAATATGTGTTTTTATTTTGTATTTTACTCGACGGAGATTAGCACGAAATTATTCAAAATATCAATCAAATTCAGTTAAATTTTTGTATTCTGTAGTACTTACATACCCCCGTAAAAAATTTATACGTGCAACGTGTAAATTTATGTTCTAGTCTTATAAAGAACATTTATTGAAAACATTTTTTTCTTATTTTATTTACACTTTTGAACGTTACTAAAATACATAAACTAAATCTTTACTTAACGTTTGTTTTGACAGAAAATACATACTTAAATTTTTAGTCATATTTTAGATAGGGACTTAGCGCTGGCCAGTCCAGTAAAGGTATATCACGAAACCTAAAAAAGATTTTTTGTGAGGCGTGCAACATGGATAGGAGCATTATCTTGTTGGAAAGTCCAAACTTCACCATATAACTCATCTGCAAAATATATTAAATTGTTCTCCAATAATCGACATATATCTCTGCGTTCACTATAGTGGGGACAAAACATATTTTAGATTTTCCTCGTGCTCCAAAAGCTGCCCATACAATAAGATATCCACCCCCGTGGGTGCGTTTATAGCAAGTTTGACGAGGGTACCGAGAATCTCGCCAATATTTGTGATGGCCATCAGGACCATCCAAATTGAATTTCTTTTCGTCGCTAAATATAACCCTTTCGAACTCTTCGTCCCAAAACTTGTATTTTTCAGCAAAAGAAATACGAGAATTTTTATGGTGTTGCATTAACCGCGGTTTAGGAATTTTATATTCGTATTTTAGTCCTATATCGTGCTTTATAATTAGCTGAATTCGTTGTCTAGTCACATTCAGACCCAATTCTACTTTTATTTCTCTGCAGTTCATATTTTCATTGGCAGCAAGTTGGCGAATATGTCGCTTTGTCCTTTGGTCAATGGTTGGAATGCGCCCGCTGAGTTTAGCACAACCATAGTTTGTGGGATTTTTTTTAAAAAATTGCCAATCGCATAATCCATATCGCCAAAAATAATCTACTCTCAAAAATAGTTTACTTGGATCCAAAGATTTTGACCTTCCTTTAAGGATTTTGATATTGATTCCGAGCCAAAGATGCGGGTTCTTTAAAATAAGGAAATTTTTTTACGACCTATCTGGCTTTAAATCTAGGATCTATAAAATTAAAATTACGATACAGATCTCATTTATCGAATTTTCAATCTATTTTTCCGGTGTATTAATAAAGCTATTCACGTACAAACAAATGCCACTTTAAAATCCAAATTATGACGGATACTTCGAAGTAAAAAATATTTTCTTAATTCAAAAAAAAAAAAAAAAAAAATTTAACACAAAGATGCTAAATCCTCAAAATAATTCTTAGCCTATATTTGAAGCGTTTATATCTTAAATCTAAAGATTGAATATTTCAATTACTTTAAGGACGATTTCTTTAAATCAAAAATGTGCTTCTTTACTTTCAGGAAAGTTAACCTTAGTTTAAAGATATGCAACTTTAACGAAGGGACGCAAATTTTCAAAATGTGTGTCCTAAGTTTAATGAAAAAAAAAATTATGCAAAGATTATAAATTTTCTTTTAATTACAATTTCATTATTTTAAAGAAATTTATCCTTAATAGTGTGTAAATTGCGCATCCTAAAATTAAGGTTGCATAATCTTTAATATCACGTAAATATTTTTTTCAGTGTACCAAAATCTTATTACTATAGAATATTTTGTCAAAATTTTATTTCTATACAAAATTTTGTCAAGATTTTATTTCTACAGAAAATTTTGTCAAAAATGTATTTCTATAGAAAATGTTGTCAAAATTTTATTTCTATAGAAAGTTTTGTCAAAATTTTATTTCTATAGAAACTTTTGTAAAAATTTTATTTCTATAGAAAATTTTGTCAAAATTTTTTTGTTTAATATATACCCCGTATAAACTAACTTACAATTTAGAAGACGGTGGTGAGAGGTTTTAAGATACCTTGCCATCGGCAAGCGTTACCGCAACTTAAGTAATTCGATTGTGGATGGCAGTGTTTAGAAGAAGTTTCTACGCAATCCATGATGGAGGGTACATAAGCTTCGGCCTGGCCGAACTTACGGCCGTATATACTTGTTTTGTTTAATATATACCCCGTATCGACTAACTTACAATTTAGAAGACGGTGTTGAGAGGTTTTAAGATACCTTTCCATCAGCAAGTGTTACCGCAACCCAAGTAATTCGATTGTGGATAACAGTCTTTTGTAGAAGTTTCTATGCAATCCATGGTGGAGGGTACATAAGATTCGGCCTGGCCGAACTTACGGCCGTATATACTTGTTAATTTTAAACAAACGACATTTATTTCGACATCAAAAATGCTCTTTAAAAGTCAATAACATCTATTTGAGACAATCGTCACGACACTTCTTTTAGGATTTATTTGAAAGGCTACACTGTTAGAAAAATATGTTTCTCATATGTTTCGATATAAACAAAATGTGTTTCGGGCACAATTTTTAAACACCATATATTTAAGTGCAAACATGTAATGTTCTCAAACTAACACTAAATGTTTGGAACACATATGTTAATATGTTAGAATATATTATGTTTGGGGCATGCATGTTTCATAAAAATTATATGTGTGAATGTAAACATATATACATTTACAAATTTCGAGTAAACATATATATGTTGTGATATTTTATTCAGAGAGCGACAGAGAGAGAGAGAGTATAGAGAAAGAAATAGAGATAAAAACCGGGAGGGTCGACGAAAGATATCAAATTAACAAAGCTAGAGAATCAAAAGAGTGCAATTTCTGTGAAACCGCTTATATGTTGTTTCGGAAACTGCTTTATGATAAGGCCAAAAATTGTATATGCTTAAGTCTAAATATTATTTAATTTAAGCCTAATTATTATTTAATTTGTGTATATTATAAAATTATTTATGTATGTTTATACTCGACCCCACGTTCTTCCTTTGTTAGAGTTTTTGAATTCCTTCCAAAATTTCAAACTCTTATACCAAAACCAGTTTTTTATTACAAAATTGTTATTTTTGCAATAAAAAATAATATCTTAGCCAAAAGCTCAGTCCATTTCGTTTATATCAAGCACTGTTTCTGACTGTAAATCTTTAATAATCCACATTTCGAAGTTTCATTATAAAAATTTAATATAGTATAAATATAAATGTGTAAATTAAAAAAAAAATGGTGTTTGGTCGGAGCAGGGATTGAACCCACGACCCTTTGCATGTACGGCAGACATGCTAACCACTGCTCCACGTTGCCAACACATGTTTGTTTCTGTTAAATAATGTTGTTTGCATGGGCTCGTGGGCGCTGCAAACTATGCTATATAAATGTAACTTATAACGATAATTGTCTACTGGTGACTATAACAGCTACGTAGCTCAGTGGTAGTGTGTTGGCTTACAAACTGTATGGTCCTCGGTTCGATTCTCCGTCCAGGCGAAAGGTAAAATTTAAAAAAATTATAAAATTGAATAATTTCTTCAACATTATTTGTATTACAGAAAAAGGTGTCAAGAACTAAAAAATTTCGTGGAAGTGAAAATTATGTTAGGGAATGAGCACAATCTTCTTTGGGGAAAATTCTTCCAAGCATATAATATTTTTGGGCTCAAAATGCTTCCAAACATATTATATGTTCACATAAAACAAACATATTAATGTTTCGGCAGTATCCAATAATATATGTGCTTCCTGCAAAATATGTTTGGAACATATGTTAGAGAGGCGATTTTTTTTGAGGGTGTATACGATAAATCGGATTTGGTTGACTAAAATTTCTTTCCGGAGGAAAATTTTCGCTTTTGCTGCAAGACACTCAATTTATGTCTTCAGTTTTATCGAAGAATGTGAGAGAGTGGTGTAATAAAAGTTTATTTTGTCCTACTTAGTGAAAACGTGTTGGAAGTAGTCAGTTGTTTCTCACCTTCAGTACCTCTTTACAAAAAATTAAACTTTCCGAACAATAATATGCTAAGGTACAGGGACATTTCATTAAAATACAGAAAACCGGTTAACCGATAATAAATTTTTTTCATCTATGAGAGGGTGTAATTTCGTGGACTGCAGTCAAAAAGTACAACAGGGCATTACATTTTCCTGGTTTTAACAACACTTTGTGGAAATCTCAAAATGTGGAGTACAATTTAGTTCAATTCCTGCACGAGTTAGTTCATTCTATAAAACAATTTTGGTTTTCGGTGTACCAACAAAATAAGAGAAAGAGATTGGAAAACAAAAATATACTAAAGTATGTTATATTTGCCTAAAATACTTTTTCTTTTTAATTCCTAATCTGAAAATATTAAGATTTAACAAAGTAATTATGACTAATAATAATAAATAATAATAATAAGTTTGAGTAAATGTTGAAACTGACTTTTATTATTTTGACTAAAAGTATGGTATATACGGAAAAGAACCCAATATTATCGATGCAAATTTTCAATAGATTGGTTATAGTTGTATTAACCTAATGTTTGGATTTTGAACTCTTTTGTAAACCTAATGTGAGCACCCATCTATGTTCCAGGTATATTGAGAAAATGTTGTCTATGGTGATAACAAAAATGCTTGACTTGTATACAAACTTTTTCATCACCGATGCACGCTGTGCATCATATGTTGCATGGCGTTAGTTGCAATCATGGTTGTATTTTGTAGCAAGAAGAAGGTGGCAATGCAGGAGGAAGACCTCCAACAAGTAGTGATGGTAGCTGGACCAAACAAAATTTAACAAGTTCGTATAAGGTATGATATGTGCTAAGCACCAAGAGTTCGCAGCTATCCATCCAGCTTGCAAGGCATCATTTGTTCACTGTCCCTGATAACCAAAAGTAAATTGTTTAACCAGTGTTTAGTGTTTTTTGGCTGTTGTTTTTAATGTCGCAGCTACCGATGATTTCTTGGATGGAGGCTGGCTGGTCGTTGGAGTCGTGGTTGTATTTCAATGTAAAACTACTTGACACAAATAAAAGTATTAACATTCCAAATGATGGCGAAGGCACTGGCGATGATGATGATGATGGGGCTATTGTTTATGAAGACACACGAGCGAAGTATTCCTGCCAGTCACTCACCACCAGTTACTCAATATCACCAGTTTTCAATTCGGTGACGGGAAGTGAAACGCCATATACCGAAATCTTATTTCTAATATGTTTCATAATATTTTTGTGAACGATTGCATATTTTTTGAACTTCTTTCAGTGAGAATTATCCCATTAAGCACCGCCTTGATTTCGTCTATGAAAAAAAAATTATGTCACATATATACGACAGACATTAACTTAAAAGAAACGAAAAAATCTGTAATGATTTCGAATGGGGTATATTTTCATCAAACCCTGACAGAAAAAGTTTCGTAATAATGACGAAATCCTTCATTGAAACAACGACACCATTTCATAAACACAATAAAACGGTAATGTTATGGATTTTCTTTCGAACTGAAAATGTTTCTTTATGTCAATGAAAGAAGTCGCTGGATCAATTTATTTAGTTAAAATCGATGTAACAAATTAAAATTTAAGATTATTTTATGTATGACAAACTATTTTATAGTGAATTCTGTTTTGTTTTTATTCAGTCTGTTTGCTTCCAAATGCATTGATCATCTATGACGCCCATTCGAGACTGTTATTGTACGAAGTACATTATTGTACTAGAGTACAATGTAATGATATTAAGGCTCATATATAAGCCAATCATTACTTATTATTTATTATGATTTTATGGAAAGGCAAAAATGATTGGGAAGACATCTATTTCGGATTTCCACACCATCATCAGTTCCCTTTATTTGACAATCTACTCATTTCAATTCTTAGACTATATTGGCAAAGCTTTCTTGTATTGCTAAGAACGAGCTTTAAAAAATCGAACATGTCAAAAAAAGAAGAGATACGATAGAAACAGTTAATTTTTTTTGTGAATTGATTTGTTTTTATTACTATTAACCCTGTGATAATTGCCCAGTTGAAGTAACTATGCACACTTGCTTAAGGTAATTAAATTTAAAGGGTGATTTTTTAGCTATAGGATTTTTTTTTTTTCAAAATAAAAACATAAAATTCAGAAAGTTACATCAAATCTTTATTTACCAAGCAAAACCTTTCATTACCAAATAATCTTGTAGGGAAATTAGTACAATTATTACGTACATTGTTAAGTAATTACTTTTAAATGGCAAGGAGAAGTCCTCTTAGGAAATTACTTTTATGAAGCATTACCAAGAAATAATTAATTGTAAGCATGGACGAGATATGGGTAAAAATTTAGTATGTGAGAAATAAACAACAAATGTATTGGCTACCCAGCAAAACAAGCGTCGCCAAAAAAGAAGTGAAAATTCTCTTTTTGGATTGGCGCCGAAGCGATGGGCTTAATCATAACTTAATGATAATGCACATTATTATTAACCTATTTGAAACAAAACAAGTATATACAGCAGTAAGTTCAGCCGGGCCGAATCTTAAATACCCACCACCATGAATCAAATATTATAGTTTTCTTTGAAAACTCTTCGACTTGATAATATATAGATTCTCAGGGGGTTTGATGACAAATATTCTCCCAAGCAAATCAGTTCTACCATTACACTTCCCGAAGATACACCAAAAAATAGTAAACTGTTTTATAAGAAGAATGAACTACCTCGCACGAAAATTGAACTAAATTTTACTCCTCATTTTGAGATTTCCACAAAGCGTTGTTAAAACCAGGAAAATTTAATGCCCTTTTGTACTTTTTAACTGCAGTTCACGAAATTACATAGAAGAAAAAATTAACTAAGAGTAAAGAAGAAAATCATTGGCGCCAAATCATGATCATTTTAACCATACAGTAGTTCATTCTTACTATTTGTGGGAATCGTACGAAAATCTTCATTTGCTTTAGTTCATATTGAACTTATGTGTACGGTCATTAACTGTATACCCACATTTAGTTCATAAAATTTTTGAGGCATACTTAAAAAAAGTAAAATTTCATTAAGTTGTAAAAAATTTCAGAAAAAATAATAAAATATAACTTTTACACGGATGAAAAAGACTGTTTTTCATATGTTTGGCTATAAACATTATATGTTTGGAAAACAAATTTTTAAACACAATATTTTTGAGTGCAAGCATATAATGTTCATAAACTAGCATAACATGTTTGGGACATATATGTTAATATGTTAGAACATATTATGTTTGGGACATAAAATGTTTGTAAATATAATATGCTTGGATGCAAACATATATTAATTTAGAAATAGCCTATAAACATATATGTGTTTAGTAGCTTGGAGCGCTATTTAACAGGGAGCGATATTGAATTAAGTTGGTGGTTGTTGCTTGTTATTACAAAATTAACATTTTATTTTTCCTTGGGCAATTGATCAGCTACTTCTTTGATCCTTACAAACTGTGTGGTCCGCTGTTCGAATCCCCGTCCGGCAAAAGGTAAAATTAAAATTAAAAAAAAATCATACAATTGAATAGTTTCTTCTACAATGTTTGTATTACAGAAAAAGGTGCTAAGAACTAAAAAATCTCGTGGAAGTGAGAAAAATGTGGGGGAATATACAATTGGGCAGAAACAAAATTTTGAGCATTCAGGTCGAAAACCTATGTTGTTAGCACCTATATTACCTTTTTATTTTCATAATTCATTATGATTGTAAATATATAAATAAATAAATAAAATTTTGAGCACAATATTGTTTGGGAGAATTTTTTTTAAGCATATAATATTTTTGGGTGCAAAATTATATGTTCACATAATAACATATTGTTTTTTGGAAGACAACATTATTGAATTTGGATGCAAAAATACAAAATGTTTGGAACTTCGACTACCCAAACATATATTGTTTAGACCAATATGCTTTCAAACATATTATATATTGGAAGAGATCAAACATATAAATGTTTGGGCAATACCCAAAAATGTATATGCTTGAAGCAAAATATGTTTGGGAGTATATGTTACAGAAGCGATTTTTTGTGAGCGTGTAGCAAATAATTTTTTTACAATAAAAATAAGTTAAATTTAGAGTTAGTTTAACTACGGAAATTTTTTCTGTGTAAATTAAAAGATTCTACCTATGAATACTAGATCAGATTCTGGATTTATAAGAACCAATTTTGTTTGAGTTTTAGAGAAATCATAAACATATCGCGTAAATGATAAAATAACGCCTTGAGTTGAAATCTTAAATCAGTAGATTTTTACCGCCATTATTTAAATGATAAATGATTCAAGCAATTTTCATGATCAGTGCGCCTGCTATACACTGAAAGAAGAGTTTTCTTTTAGAGACAATCGTTGAATCGCTTATCAAAAATTCTGATTAATTTCCTCTAAACGAAAAAACTTTATACGAAGGTCTAAAAATAATTACGAATCGATATGGACTTTTGCAAGGTACGTAGAGAACCAGAATTGAAATATGGGGGTCGCTTATATGTGGGCTATATACAATTATGAACTTGATATAGACCAATTTTTGTGTGCTTGGGGAGCTATTTATCTGAGGGCTATATATAACTATAGACCGATATGGACCTAGTTAGGCATGGTTGTTAACGGCCATATACTAGCACAATGTACCAAATTTCAACTCGGATGAAATTTGCTCCTCCAAGTGGCTCCAAAACCAAATCTCGGGATCGGTTTATATGGGGGCTATATATGATTATGGACTGATATGGACCACTTTTGGCATGGTTATTAGAGACCATATACAAACCGATGTACCAAATTTTAGCCGGATCGGATGCAATTTGCTTCTCTTAGAGGCTCCACCAGCCAAATCTGGGGATCGGTTTATATGGGGGCTATATATAATTAAGGACCGATATGGACCAATTTTTGCATGGTTGTTAGAGACCATATACCAACACCATGTACCAAATTTCATCCGGATCGGATGAAATTTGCTTCTCTTAGAGGATCGGCAAGCCAAATTTGGGGGTCCGTTTATATGGGGGCTATACGTAAAAGTGGACCGATATGGCCCATTTGCAATACCATCCGACCTACATCAATAACAACTACTTGTGCCAAGTTTCAAGGCGATAGCTTGTTTCGTTCGGAAGTTAGCGTGATTTCAACAGACGGACGGACATGCTTAGATCGACTTAGAATTTCACCACGACCCAGAGTATATATACTTTATGGGGTCTTAGAGCAATATTTCGATGTGTTACAAACGGAATGACAAAGTTAATATACCCCCATCCTATGGTGGAGGGTATAAAAAGAATAAATTTCCCATTAAAAATATGAAAAAAGCGAGTTATAAAGAAATTGACTCAAATGAACTTCCTGTGCAGTTAAAATAAAGAACATATTTGGGAGAGCATTTTTGGAAGTTCTTTTAAAGTTGTGCCTTGAGAAGAACTTCCAAATTTTTTGCTGTGATTTCTTGTATGTGTGCAAGAAAATTATAAAATAACGTCTTGATTTGAAATCTTAAATCTGTAGAGTTTCACCGACAAGTAAAATCTGGAAATTTTACATTGAGTTTCAAGCAATTTCCATGATCAGTGCGCCTTCTATACCCTCAAGAAGTGAAATCGGTCTATAAAGACGCATTACCAAATGGGCCGATAATAACTTAATCCGATACACGTTTTTGTGAGCCTAAAATACCAGAATATTTACAATTTCAGGCAAATCGGATAAAAAGTACGGTTTCTAAAAACCCAAGGAATTAAATCGCAAGATCGTTCTTATGGGGCTATACTAAAATATGGACCGATACTCACCGTTTTCAGCACACCTCTTTATGGCCCGAAAATGCCTCTAGATTTCCAGTTTCAGGCAAATTGGATAAAAACTTCGGATTCTAGAAGCCCAAGAAGTTAAATCGGGAAATCGGTCTATATGGGGGCTATACCAAAACATAGACCGATACTCACCATTTTCGGCAAACCTCTTTATGGTTCTAAAATACCCCTAGATTTCCAATTTCAGGCAAATTGAATATAAACTACGGTTTCTATAAGCCCAAGACCCCAAATCGGTAGGTCGGTTTATATGGGGACCATACCAAAACATGGATAGAAACTCACCATTTTTGGCACACCTCTTTATGGTTCTAAAATACATCTAGATTTCCCATTTCAGGTAATTTGATTAAACTGCAGAGTCTAGAAGCCCAAGAAGTAAAATCGGGAGATCGGTCTATATGGGGGCTATACCAAAACATGGGTCATTACTCACAATTTTTGGCGGTCCGAAAATATCTCTAGATTCCCAATTTCAGGCAAATTGGATAAAAACTACGATTTCTATAAGCCCGAGACCCCAAATCGGGAGGTCGGTTTATATGGGGACTATATCAAAACTTGGACCGATATAGCCCATCTTCGAACCTGACCTGATTGCAGACAAAAGACGACTTCGTGCAAAAATTTCAGCACGATTTCTTCATTATTGAAGACTTACAACAGACAGAGGGACATGGTTTTATCGTTTTAGAATTTCTCCCTGATCAAGAATATATATACTTTATATTGTTGGAAATCGATATTTCAATGTGTTACAAACGGAATGACAAACTCATTATACCCCCGTCACCATTCTACACTGAAAGGAAAAAGTACGTCATGAGGATGAATCTTTACATCACGGTGACGAATTTTTCGTCAAAAATGAGCTAACGTAATATTTCATCCCATTGACGATTTTTTCGTCATAGCGATGAATTGAATTCATCCCTGTGATGAACTTATTTACATCCCATATACGACTATGTTACGTCCAGATGATGAATGCATTTCATCTATGTGATGATATTTTTCGTATCTACGATTATTCTCTTTCATCAATGCGATGATGCAATTCTTCAAAAGTACGATTCTCGTTCGTCATCGCTACAAAGGCCTTCGTCATAGCGATGAACTCTTTCCCTAAATTTGACGTAATCCATTCATCAATATGATGTAATAGATTCATGTAAACATCAAATTGATAAATTGATTATTAGAAATATTTTCTACGACACTTTTAATAAAGAACCATATTGTTTTTTATTTTAATTATATTTAAATTTTATTTATTTGAAATATGTACAACTAACGAAGTAAAAACGTATACAAAAATTTTCATACACATCTACCAAAGCTGTTGATTTTGATAAATTGACCATCTAGACACACAAACATTCTGTTACCTTAATTAGTGTTTAGATCACCAAGGATGAAAAGTTTTATGGGTTCATCCTGTGGAGTAAAAAAATTATAAAGAAGAATTTAAAAATTGAAATTTTAAATTATTGTAAAATATATTCGATCTTTTTAGAACAAAATTTAACTCACCCTTTTTGTGCCCAACTGTTCCTTTTCGTTTTGAATTGTTTGCTCATCCAATTCATCTTTATTCTTTAATTTCTTTATCCGAATTCAGTTTTCACAGAACGAAAAATGTTGCGGCATTTATCTGTAAATTTAGAAATACTTCCATAAACATATAAATGTTAAAAAAAAGTAAATTGACCAAAAAATAAAAAAAATTGTCATTTTGGTTAAATTTTTTTTTCCATATATAACACTTCATGTTTTTTTTTTTTTTATTTTACTCACGTTTTTATTTTCACTTTCACATCTTTAAGCATTAGCTCTTTATTTTCGGCACGCGCGACCACCTTTACACTTTGGACTAAACTCAACAACTGAGAGGAACCATTTGAAATGTTCTTACCGCACAGAAAAAAAAAACAACATTTCTACCACACAACTACGTATGGATGTGTTATTGCATTAGTATTTGAATACATGTCAACGGAGTAGATGAAACTTTTCGTCTATTTGATTAATATTTTCGTCATTTTGACGACTTTTATTGTTCTCATATGTCTTGTAAGCCAATTTAAAACCAAACATGTGAACAAATGTTTGCTCAATTACTCGTTTGAGTTAAGTTAAATGTGGAGAGAGCATGAAATACCCAAAAAAATAACTTAGCTCTCATTAATAAAAGCTGTGAACAGTTATTTTAAAAACAAAATGTAGCAAGCGCGTTTGGTTGTGTGTGTGTTTTTTTAGGTAGAGAAATAAACACACATCTACAGAACGTATGAATTTTATCATCACATTGAACACTGTTTCGTCACATTGACTATTGATTAGTACTAATGGAAAAATGTAAATTACAAACATCTATATGTATACTATATACACCGTATATCGTTTTATGTTTTAGTTAGCATTGAGATTTTTTGATACACATTTCAGAGAAAAGTGTGTTTCATCAATTTGAAGATTCTTTCATCGCATTGACGATAACCAGCATCCTTTATACATCATGAAAATAAAACACTTAAAACTTTTGTCCAACTTCTATTAATATGTGTAATTCATATATTGGGACTTCATATAAACGAAATTAATTTAAATCAAATGTTAATTTTGGTTAACTTTCGCTGAATCGGAAAGAAAATAATTTCGTCACATAGACGAAACTAGATCATCAATGTGACGAACTATGAAAAGAACAAAAATTGACTTTGATGATTGATTTCGTCACGTGGACTACCGAAATACTCCCATGGACGAAACTTTTCATCGCATAGACGAAAACGCATTGATGAAACTCAATCGTCAAGGTGACGAACGCTTTTTCTTTCGGTGTATGGTGGTGGGTATAAAAATTGTATTAAAGGAACTTCCTTTGTATTAGAGATAGAGAACATCAATGGGAGGACAATTTTGGAAGTGCTTTTAAAGTTATGCCTTTGGAACAACTTCCAAATTTTTTGCTGGTTATATGGTAGTACTCATGAAAATTTGATGATGGAAGTGTACAAATACACTTGGTAAGCAGTTTTTCACCTCAAATACTTGCCCAGGTTTTGCTGGGTACACTGAAAAAAAGCATGCCCTGTTCCAAAGATTTTGTCTTTACTTTAAAAATTTTGGTATTGATTCCGAGCCAAAGAAGCGGAGAATACAAGTAAGGATACTTTTAAGACACAATTACCTTTTAAATTTGGGTTTTGTGTACTTGCTTCTAGGCAGCAAATTTTAATTTTTCGCTTTTTTCACCCTTTTTTGTCCATATGTTATCAAAGCCCTTTAAAAACGAGTTAACGACAAATTTACCCCTTGTGTTTTCAATTTCCTTGAATTCAGAGGTAAATCATTTGGGGAAATGATAAATGATTCAAACGTGTTAAAAATTTTATATAGACTATTTTAAAAATATATTAAACAAATTAAAAAAAAAAATAACATGTTTCATTGGAACACTATTTTTGAGATTTCTTACCAATTATTTTTTATAACACTCACAAATCGAATAACACTCATAAAATCGAATATTTTTTAGAATCATTATTTCTATGAAATTCGATTATGAAAAATCGAATATTCGAATTTTGATTGGTAATAATAATCGAAAATCGATATTTGATTAAAAGTCAATAATCGAAAAATCGATTATTGGTTTGTACTATAGATCCCTAAAGGCGTTAAATCGCACGACCTAGACGGCCAATTGACCGGTCTCGAACGTGAAGTAAAATGTTCGTTGAACTTGCCTATCAGTGTTACGCGTGCTCTGTGGAATGTGGCACCATTTTGTTGAAATCACAAGCTCTTGCATTTTGCCACAGGCCCGTAAACCGTGAATTTGTGAATTTTTGAAAATATTTGAGGCCAAACGTTTCCGACAATGGATTCTAACCCATTAAAAATTATAAAAAATTATAAAAATTATTTATTTGACAAAATATTACAGAATTTTTTAATTTACATCCAAAATAGTGAATTCGGATCACACCTAAAGAAGTGATGCAAATTCAGTGCAACACCTGTTGAAATGGAGGACTTCCGTCATATGACAAGCCCATTTTAAATTCATCGATTCTGCGTCAATTTTGCACCACTTCCGGATCCAAAAAGAGCATTTTCATTACTTTTTTGGCGACGCTTTTTTGCTGGGTAGCTTCTGGCTGCTTTTAACTCTTAAATTGACAATTCTGCTTTTTACGTACCCATTGATCCAAAACTGAGTTTTGTCGCTGAACACAAGAAGTGCGCTATGAACTGTCTTAACAGAGCACACATTTTGATAATTTGGTACATGATGTGAGCCAATGTTTTCTAACAACCGTGCAAAAACTGGTCAATATCGGTTTATAAGTTTTAAAAATCGAATCCCAGATTTCGTTGGAGCCTCTTGGGATATGGGCTAACTTATAATTTAGAAGACGATGTAAAGTTACCTTGTCAGCAGCAACTGTTACCATTTGTGGATGACTGTTTTTAGTAGAAATTTGTACGCAATCCATAGTGGAAGGTACATTACTTTTATAAATTTTATATACACTTCTATGTTTTTATTATGTCATTTTTATTGTTTGAAAACGTTTTTCGTTTTTCAGGTTTAAATCTCACCAGCGGCGAATTTTTATCAAGTAGTTTTTTAAAGATAGCTTTTAATGTTATAAAACTTTCTTTTGTTCTCTTCGATATACATTTTATAATACACTAAATACATTTCTTCGATTTAAATTCAATTCTTGATTGCAGATAGACGTACCGATATCATTACTGAGTCGACCCCGATCCGTAATATCCTGTATATGGTCGGAAATTGATGCTACTATATATGTTACAAATGTAATGGCAAACTTGCTAAACCTCAACGTTTTTACACACACGTTACGGTACTATACACGCAAAAAAAAAAACGTTTGGGAAACGTGTACCGAAAACGTTTTTCTTTTGTTAGAGTTTTTTGAATTGCTTCGAACATTTTAAACTGTTATCACTAAAAAAATTCGTTTGTTAAAAAATTTTTATTTTTCAATAAAAAAAGTTATTTTTGAAACAACAACACAGTCCATTTCGTTTATATCAAACACTGTTCTTTTCTGACTTTAGGTCTTTAATAAGACACATTTTATAGTTCAAAATTTAATATAGTACAATGTAATGTTGAACATTTTTTCGGAATCTTCCGAACATATCTGGAATATATGTAAAAAAAAACTTTGGGCGAAGCAGGAATCGAACCCACGACCCTTGGCATGCAAGTCGGACGTAGCAACCACTGCAACTACGGTGCCAAACTGTTTGTTTGTTTCTGTTAAATAAACTTTGTTTATTCGGTTCGTGGGCGCCGCAAGCTATGCTATATAAATATAACTTATATGGATAATTATCTATTGATGACCATAACAGATACATAGCTCAGTGGTTAAGTTCATGGTCCACGGTTCGATTCTCCTTCCAGGCGAAAGGTAAAAAAATTTTACAAATTTATAAAATCGTATAATTTCTTCTACATTGTTGGTATTACAGGAAAAGTTGTTAAGAACTAAAAAATCTCGTGGATGTGAGAAAGATGTGAGGGAAAATGCAATTAACAAGAAGACAATGTTGTTTTTTTTTTAGTTAATCTTTATGGAATTGTGTTTACATCCTGGAAAAGAATAAACGTTTATCACAAAAAGTATATACTTTTCTTCCAAATACACTTCCTTACAGCGAAAAGCAAATGAGAAACGAACTTTGTTTGTCTAAAATTTCGTTTTGGAGGAAAGAATTATTTTTTTGCGTGTATGTGGTGAACTTCACTGTTTAAGTTAGTGGCGCTTGTTTCTTCATTTAGTACAAAAGTATATACTTTTCTTCCAAATACACTTCCTTACAGCGAAAAGCAAATGAGAAACGAACTTTGTTTGTCTAAAATTTCGTTTTGGAGGAAAGAATTATTTTTTTGCGTGTATGTGATGAACTTCACTGTTTAAGTTAGTGGCGCTTGTTTCTTCATTTAGTACAAATGATGATACCCATGGCTATTTGTAATCAAGGCGACAACCTAACCAACGTAAATAATCCAACAACGTACGTAAGGGGTTAACCGTAATGATTTGCTGCTGCAATTGCTAAATGTTGCAAATCCGTGCATGATAAATTTAAGGGATTGTAAGAAATCATTTGTTCACGTTTTGTTTTGACTGCATAAATGCAAGTCCCTTGTTCGTGTTACAAGAACAAATGTCCAGTTCAAAATTTGACACATTTGCATTTTCATGTTGAGGTCGCAGGCGAATCACTGATGAACTATTCGTGGGACAAAATTGTTAACACTACAAATTGAAGAGATCTACCGCTGCTTCCATGTATCTGTGTAATATTTCGAGAGGATATCAAACATAAGTAAATATTAAAAAAAAAAATAAATAAATGTATATAGCTCTAAATCTATATAAGTACTCCATCCACTACTACACGCAAAGAAAAAATTACGTTTGTAAAACGGGTATCGCAAACGTTGTTCTTTGGTTACAGTTTTTTGACAATGTGGTCCATATATAGAACAATGACTGTAGGCATTGCTTATGCGTTGATGACTATAGCGTTAATTGTATGGATAGTGTGTTGGCTTACAAATTGCATGGTCCGCGCTTTGATTCTCCGTCTATACTTTTCATCCAAACTAACTTCCTTACAGTGAAAAGCATATGGTAAACGATATTTGTTTGTCTGAAATTTCATTTGGGAGGAAAGTATTATTTTTGTATATGAAACCCACACCCATCATGTTAAAGTTAGCTAACGAACTTTAATTGGTTTCCATTGGCAAACGCTGCACAAAAATGGCTCTGCGGTATTTTGGCCCATTACCGGCGAAGTGCCGTATTGAGATGATCGACACTTTGGTATTTGCTAGTACCACCCTGACTCTCCAAAATGCCACAGGCGCAATAATCGAAGGAAATGAGATCAGGAGATTTTGGGAGCCAAAATAAATCGAGGAACCTTCTTTTTAAGCCATTCCTGGTAGACACATGCTGAGTGCGATGGTCCAAAGTACTGTTGGAAGCCCATGCATAGAAAAAAATATCACGACAAATTTTCCATTTTAAATTTTAATTGAGTTTTAAAAAATATTCAATTAAAATTTTAACTGATTAAATACATTTTTTAATTGAAACAAAAATCTATCAAAAAATTAGTTTTTAATTGAATCAATTCATTTTTAATTGACTTCAAATTTAATTGGATCAATTAATTGCGGGTATGAAGACAAAAAATATTTAAAATTCTTTTCTGATTCCATCACGAAATTAATTGATCCAATTAATTTTTAAATTGATACGTCTTCAATAACGAAAATGATAGCATCAATCACAGTTTTAATTGGGCATAAAAAATATAATTAAAAAATTAATTGATTTCATTTGAAAATTTCTATTAATTTTTTGATTCAATTAAAAATCTAATTGATGTTGATTGCAAAACTCAATTAAATTTTTGAATTAATTTCTTACTTGTGTTTTTAGTTTGATTGTATTGAATTGAAATATGTTTTTTGCTCAAACAAAATGGCTTCTCATCGGAGCATCGGTGAGCTCTCTAACTTTTAGGAGCTTCAATACCTTAAGTCCAAGCAAATTTTCAATATGTTTTGCATCCGTTGTCGTGCCATGTTCAGCTCACGCGCAAGTTTTATACCATTGCGGAGTGGTATGCGATCATTTCTGACCTTCAATTTTTAGATCATTTCTGGTGTTCGCTTTTTTGTCAACTTTTTGATCTAATGCCACATTGCCGGTAACGAGCAATAATACGAGGAACAAAAGATTTATTCACATTTAAATGCTATAGGGTTCTAACGATACCCAATGAGGCTTTCAATACAAATATAAAACAATCACACTATCATGTTTGAATTCGACCACACATAAATTAAGGGCGATTTCGTTTCGATTTTACCCAAATAGTGTCATTCCAAAGTTATTGTTAATTTATAATATTGTGGGGGATACAGGAACCAAAATCTACAACAGCGTCCTTGGTATTTGGTAATCAATTTGATGAATGTTGCACCTTTTATTCCAATCGAAATCACCATACGTTTCTGAATACAATACACAAAAATATCAAACTGTCACTGGCATAAATCTGTCAGCAGTCAGACGAGCACTTTAGAAATGTTTGCAATACATATCTGCCACCCTGTACAACCATATATCTAACAACGTTTAACCATATATCCTACACGCTCACAAAAAATCGTTTCTGTAACATATACTCCCAAACATATTTTGCTTCAAGCATTGCCAATTGTATATTCCCCGACATCTTTCTCACTTCCACGAGATTTTTTAGTTCTTAGCACCTTTTTCTGTAATACAAACATTGTAGAAGAAATTATTCAATTGTATGATTTTTTTTATTTTAATTTTACCTTTCGCCGGACCGGGATTCGAACAGCGGACCACACAGTTTGTAAGGATCAAAGAAGTAGCTGATCAATTGCCCAAGGAAAAATAAAATGTTAATTTTGTAATAACAAGCAACAACCACCAACTTAATTCAATATCGCTCCCTGTTAAATAGCGCTCCAAGCTACTAAACACATATATGTTTATAGGCTATTTCTAAATTAATATATATTTGCATCCAAGCATATTATATTTACAAACATTTTATGTCCCAAACATGATATGTTCTAACATATTAACATATATGTCCCAAACATGTTATGCTAGTTTATGAACATTATATGCTTGCACTCAAAAATATTGTGTTTAAAAATTTGTGTTCCAAACATATAATGTTTATAGCCAAACATATGAAAAACAGTCTTTTTCATCCGTGTAGATCTAACAATATCTGCTCAGATCCTCCAATTTTTACACGGCAATGAAAGTAACGTTGTACATAACAGAAGATTTTGTTGACATCCACTATTAGACAGCAGATAATTCCCCATTGAACTGAAATCAATCGATGTTTTAGCGGAAATTAACTTTGAGGAGATTTCGGAAAAAACGGCATTGACATTTTACGAACATACGTAGCGGTTGGCGGCGAAAAAAACTACATAAAATTCAATCCAGTTGGTTATCCTCGTCCCAAATTGTTAAAAGAATTAACTTCTACGAAATGTCGCCAGCATTACAGTAAGGTTTGCAAATTTATTTTGATAATTTTTATTCGATTTGATCCAGTGTGCAGTTTTCAATGGTTGACATGCCAACCTTTGATCTACGCTGACAATTAATTTTGCTGCCATGGTCATTCTATTAACAATGATATCTACACTGTTAGAAAAATATGTTTTTCATATGTTCCGATATAAACAAAATGTGTTTCGGGCACAATTTTTAAACACAATATATTTAAGTGCAAACATGTAATGTTCCTAAACTAACACTAAATGTTTGGGACACATATGTTAATATGGTACAATACATTATGTTTGGGGCATGAATGTTTCATAAAAATAATATGTGTGAATGTAAACATATATAAATTTACAAATTTCAAGTAAACATATATATATGTCGTGATATTTTATTCAGAGAGCGACAGAGAGAGAGAGAGAGTGTAGAGAAAGAAATAGAGATGGAAACCGGAAGGGTTGACGAGAGATATCAGCACAACACGGCGAGAGAATCAAAAGAGAGCTATTTGTGTATGTTGCTTCGGAAAACTATTTTATGATAAGGCCAAAAATTTGATATGCTTAAGTCTAAATATTATTTAATTTGAATATTAGAATGAGTATTCGGAGTAAAGAGAATAGACATTCGGAACCAAGAGAATAGACATTTGAAAAAAAAAAAAAAAACAGCATGTGTTTTCGCCTTGAGAACAGCATTTTTGTATGTGTGGACATGTGTTTTATTTATCATTTTGGCATTATGGGCACAATTTTTTTTCTTGGTTCGTTAAAAGAAATGGGAACGTACAAGGAGTAATTCAAAATATTCAGGCAAAGGAAATTAAAAAAAAAAAAACGGTGGAAAATGTACAAAAATTACAAAGGGATCTTCATATAAATAACGAAAGGGCACTATATTCTTTTTAGAGTTGGGACAGTAAAATGAAAAAAGTAGGAAATAATGAAAAATTAAACAGTAAAATGTATAAAGACAAAGTTTAGTTCCTCTTTATTAATAAGTAGTCCAAGAGGAGTTGACGGACACCTTCAAATATAAAAGCGGACATTAAAGGCAAAACAGGGTCATTTTAGAGCGATAATACCAACTTAATACCGGCCTTAAAGGTAAAAATGAAATTAAGTACAAAACACGATAAGTTTTAAATGCATTTAAAATGGTGTTAAATGCTAGTAAAAAACTGTTCACGCCTAAATAAATTTATGTGTATATTATAAAATTATTTATGTATGTTTATACTCCACGTTCTTCTTTTCTTAGAGTTTGTGAATTCCTTCCAAAATTTCAAACTTTTATACCAAAACAGTTTTGTGTTATTTTTGCAATAAAATATAATATTTTATCCAAAAGCTCAGTCCATTTCTTTTATATCAAGCACTGTTCTTTTCTGACTATAAATCTTTAATAACCCACATTTCGAAGTTTCATTATAAACATGTAATATAGTATAAATATAAATGTGTAAATTAAAACAAAAAAAAAATGGTGTTCGGTCGGAGCAGGGGTTGAACCCACAACCCTTAGCATGCAAGACAGACATGCTAACCACTGCTCCACGTGCCCAACAAATATATGTTTTTGTTAAATAATGATATATTTGCATGGGCTCGTGGGCGCTGCAAACTATGCTATATAAATGTAACTTATAACGACAATTGTCTACTGGTGACTTAACAGCTACGTAGGCCAGTGGATAGTGTGTTGGCTTACAAACTGTATGGTCCTCGGTAATAATTTCTTCAACATTATTTCTTTTACAGAAAAAGGTGCCAAGAACTAAAAAATTTCGTGGAAGTGAAAATTATGTGACGGAATGAGCACAATCTTCTTTGGGGAAAATTCTTCCAAGCAAATAATATTTTTGGACTGAAAATGCTTCCAAACATATAATATGTTCACATAGAACAAACATATTAATGTTTTGGCAGTATCCAATAATATATGTGCTTCTTGCAAAATATGTTTGGAACATATGTTAGAGAAGAGATTTTTGTTTTGAGGGTGTATATACATTGAACCCTCTCAGAGGAGGACACCCGCGGCCTGCTGAATTTTATCCACAGTTTGCAGGTTTCCACTTATGAGAGGTTAATTTTAATGTTTGTCATATAAAGCAAACATTCTACAAAAATTTTCCACATGCGCAAAGTGTCCGCTTTTCAGAGTGTCCAAGTTTGGGAGATTTCGCTGTTGTAGAAATATTTGTTTAATTTGTTCTTTTATATTTTTAATTCAAAAAGAGACTTGTTCATAACATTTAATATTAGCAAAAGTAGTAGTTCATATACATTAGGGGAACAATAACGCGCTAAATTTTTAAGAATTGCCCACGATGCTATTAGAAAAGAGCATTGATCATTATTGCCTTTAAACAATTGCAAGACGTCGATAATTTGAATGCCCGTCATACCAAAGCTCCTAAAACGTTAGATATTCTTCTAGGACTCTTCATATTTTGGTCAAATTCAAAAGACATTTGCTGCTTGCCCATGGACGATTTGTAAGTGGCGATAATAGTTGTGATGCAACTGTGCCGTGAGTTTACAAATCCTCAGACTATTCATGATGCAAGGAAGAGAGAAGAAGTGATCACAACATTTATTTCGTGATTTAATTTCGACCTTTGTGGCCACTCCAGTATCGAGCGAAAAAAAACAGACCATCCTCTATGGAATGAGCAGTGGCCATCCATCCGGACGCTATTTGTTTTAATACTAAGATGCATTCTAGTGAATGGGCACCCCTGCCCATCCGTAAGTGGGAACGATCTCTACTATTATGCAATTATGTTCTGAGCCATGTAGGTATGTATGAACGCTACAAGCCTATGTGTTTGCCTGAATGTTTGTGGGTATGTCAGTGGCCATGTGAACATGTCGAAAACGTGCCTCAGCATTTGGTCTTTCGCTGAAAATGGTCAAACAATTCAATACTGAGGTGGCAATATTAGATTAAAGCCATCACAACAAATACATTGCGTTTTGGTTATCTCTTAGTCTTAACTGCAAAATGTTTTTCCCAACAAGAAAGAGTTTGTACCACAGGGTAGGTCGTGAAAACAAATTTTGTATTTTGTATTGACCGAACTATATGAAAAAGAAAAACAAAAACGGATGTATCATTTTAATTGGATGAATCATAAAAAAATTATTTCCATAACATATGCACTATGGACGAAAATTGACAATTTTCGGCAAAAATTATTTACATATCTCCAAACATGGTATATTTGTATTTCTTATCAAAATCAAATGTTACCAACAAAAAGGGAGTCAATCCACCCTATTCCAGTTGCGCTACAATAGAGAGGTCAAAATTGTAATTCCACTTGGAATACTACACCCTCAAAAAAATCGCTTCTTTAACATATGTTCCAAACATATTTTGCAGGAAGCACATATATTATTGGATACTGCCGAAACATTAATATGTTTGTTTTATGTGAACATATTATATGTTTGGAAGCATTTTGAGCCCAAAAATATTATGTGCTTGGAAGAATTTTTCTCCCAAAGACGATTGTGCTCATTCCCTAACATACTCGTAATTTTCACTTCCACGAAATATTTTAGTTCTTGGCACCTTTTTCTGTAATACAAATAATGTTGAAGAAATTATTCACTTTTATAATTTTTTTAATTTTTACCTTTCGCCTGCACGGAGAATCGAACCGAGGACCATACAGTTTGTAAGCCAACACACTATCCACTGGGCTACGTAGCTGTTATAGTCACCAGTAGATAATTATCGTTATAAGTTACATGCAAACATAATATTATTTAAAACAAACATACATTTGTTTGCCACGTGGAGCAGTGGTTAGCACGTCTGCCTTGCATGCAAAGGGTCGTGGGTTTAATCCCTGCTCGGACCGAACACTTTGTTTTTTTTTTTTTTTTAATTTACACATTTATATTTATACTATATAAAATTTTTATAATGAAACTTCGAAATGTGGGTTATTAAAGATTTACAGTCAGAAACAGTGCTTGATATAAACGAAATTGACTGATTTTTGGATAAAATATAATTTTTTTTATTGCAAAAATAACAATTTTGTAACAAAAAACTGTTTTTGGTACAAAACTTTAAAATTTGGAAGGAATTCAAAAACTCTAAGGCTATGGTCACACTAGGCAAATATTTTACCAAAATGAGTGTCAAACATTTTTCCAAAACCATTTTCCAAATATCTAGATTGGGTTTTTGAAAAAAATTCCTACCATGATGTTATATATCCAAAATGAGCTAAAAATGTCCGCTGGTTTGGCTGTGGCGACGGATTCTTTTTTGATTTCTGTCAAATATTTACCCAGTGTGAACATAACATAACAAAAGAAGAACGTGGAGTCGAGCATAAACATACATAAATAATTTTATAATATAAACATAAATTTATTTAGGCGTGAACAGTTTTTTACTAGCAATTACCACCATCGCTCTAAAATGCCTTTTATTTTTCTTTAATAATTCATTTTAAAGAAAATAAACTTTTTAAATTGTTTTAGCTGCAAAACTCGAACTTAATGCCCGCTTTTATATTTGAAGGTGTCCATCAACTCCTCGTGGACTACTTATTAATAAAGAGGAACTAAACTTTGTTTTTATACATTTTACTGTGTAATTTTTCACTATTTCCTCCTTATTTCATTTTACTGTCCCAACTCTAAAAAGAGTATAGTGCCCTTTCGTTATTTTTATGATGACCTCTGATTTCTTTTAACGAACCAAGAAAAAATTGTGCCAATTCCAAAATGATAAACAAAACACATGTCCACACATACATAAAATGCTGCTCTCAAGGCGAAAACACACTCTGTTTGTTTTTCAAATGTCTATTCTCTTTATTCAAATTAAATAATATTTAGACTTAAGCATATCAAATTTTTGGCCTTATCATAAAACAGTTTTCCGAAACAACATACAAGCGGTTTCACAGAAATTGTTCTCTTTTGATTCTTTCGCTGTTGATAACTTTTGTCAACTCTCCCGGTATCCATCTCTATTTCTTTCTCTATACTCTCTCTGTCGCTTTGAATAAAATACCACAACATATGTATGTTTAGTCGAAATTTGTAAATTTATATATGTATGCATTCACACATATGATTTTTATGAAACATTCATGTCCCAAACATAATATATTCTAACATATTAACATAGATGCCCCAAAAATTTAGTGTTAGTTTAGGAACATTACATGTTTGCACTTAAATATATTGTGTTTTAAAATTGTGCCCGAAACACATTTTGTTTACATCGGAACATATGAAAAACATATTTTTCTAACAGTGTATATAATATACTCATATACAAGGCCGTATTCAGGGGGAGGGATGAGGGGGATCAAACCCCCCCGAAATGAATGAATATTTTTATATAAATAAATATATATTTTTAGGTGCATAGAAAAATCTTATCGAAGATGTTGAAGAAAAGCTGGAGGTTTTATTTTGAAAAACACTAACCTATAAAACTTGCATAAATCATAGAATACTAGTTGAAAAGTCCGTCAAACGACGGCCGAAAAAATAAATTGTTTTTGTTCTCGCACCACAAATTTCATTTTTAGAAAATGTCTTTCTGCTTTTTATTTGTCTTTGTTGTTCTCTTTGTGAACATGACTCGCTTTTTTTATTGTCAAGAGACTAAATTTTGTATATAAATAAAATTTTGCAAAAATTTTCTATAGAAATAAAATTTTTACAAAATTTTCAATTGAAATAACATTTTGACATTTTCTACCGAAATAAAAAATCGATAATATAGAATCGCATTCTTTTTTCGACTAAAATATTCTTGAAGATCAAAAAAATCCTGTTTTTGACTATGTCTTTTACAAAATCGAGATTTTCTTCCCACATGAACATGTCTGTTTTGCCGTATTTGTAAAAGACTATTAGCAAATAAGGTTGATAAAGACTTTCTCAAAATATTAAAATATTTTGTCAAAGATATTGTACCATAAATCTGATATCGACTCAAAAATGTCTACACAAAAGGTACTAAATCATTCGCGGGGGTACTACGGTACTGACCGGGGTGAAAAAGTATTGAAAAAAGTACTATAGTACTGCATTTTCCATCCCTGCAGTTACTACGTACTCATCCGAACTTTCATTTTCAACAATGAAGAGATTAAAGACGTATCTTAGAAATTCGACTAGCGAGAGTAGACTCAATGGATTGGCATTAATGTCGGTTCATCGCCGAATAAATGTGCCGACTGAAGAAGTCATTGATTTATTTGCTGCCCAAAAAGCCCGTCGGCTCAATTTAATATTGTAAAAACATTGTATACATACCTATGCATAAATAAAATTTTCTACACATGAGATTATATGAATATTTTTTTTAAGTTGAATATATACTTGCTTATTTTCCTTATTAAGAAAAAGCCTTATCCCCAGAACTTGATGTAAATAGTACAAACCAGTTGTCATTTTATTAAATTAATTTTTATTAATTAAAGTTAAACAACTATTAACCATCAAAATCACTTTCTTCTGTATAGTATTGAACTGTTGAACAATGTTGAATTCGGAAAAAAATTAGACCAAAATTAGGTATAGCCCCCATATGTATGTATCGCCCGATTTCGACATATGATGTCTTCAAATTTAACACACAGTAATTTTTTTATAGTATCCTTAAAGTGTGCAAAATTTCATCAAATTCGGTTCAGATTTAGATACGGCTCCTATATATATGTATCGCCCGGATGTAATCTTCTATAGTACTAACTATACCTGCAAAATCGGTTCAGATTTAGATATAAATCCCATATATATGTATCTCACAATTTTGGCCATAGGACCCTTATTTTGGTTCTCTTGTGGCTTTCACACTTCCTTTTAATATAATTATTCGTGTTTTAATTAATTTGCTTAATTCTTCGTCGGTTTTACGTCGTCATTTACTTTTCCAAAAAGTAAATATAGCATTTTTATCTTTTTTGTTTTCCAGCCAAAATGGGAATTATTCGCTATTTCTATCTTCACTGTTTCTAGAAAAGTTACATTTATTTTAGTATGGGCAAGTTTGGGCAATTTGGTAGCACATAAAATTATACTTCCTCACGAACAATAACAAGCAAAGATTTAGACATTTTGGGCCAAACAATCAGCTGCAACCAGGGCTGCCAATTTTGCCGATCTATCGTCATTTTGACGATTTTTGACTCACAAAATAGCAGTTTCCGATTTTTGCCTCGAAAAGACGATATTTACTCCGTTCAAAAATTTGGAAAAAACGAGCGAATTCGAAATCTGAACCGATTTTGATTAAATGTTGCTTACTTTAAGGGTTCCTAATTACCTTGTATTAAATATGAAGATGACCGTTTAGTAAATAGGCTCTACACGACCACATTGGTTGAAATCGTGCAATACATATATATGTAAATTTGATCCGATTTTTTTCAAATTCAATAGCGCTCCTGCTGTTCCAAAAAAAGCACTGAAATACACAGAAAAAAATTTCCGTAGTTAAACTAACAATAAATTTAACTTATTTTTATTGGAAAAAATTATTTGCTTGTAGTTAAATTTTATTATTTTTATCGAAATTTTGCACAGCTTAATGAAATCTTACTTTTTTTAAGTATGTCTCAAAAATTTTATGAACTAAACGTGAGTATAAAGTTCAATGACCGTACACATAAGTTCAAAATGAACTAAAACAAATAAAAATTTTGACTGATGATTTTCTTCTTTACTTTTAGTTAATTTTTTCTTCAATGCGATGATGTAATTTCGTAAACTGCAGTTAAAAAGTACAACAAGCCATTAAAATTTCCTGGTTTTAACAACGCTTTGTGGAAATCTCAAAATGTGGAGTAAAATTTTGTTAAATTTTCATGCGTGGTAATTCATTCTTCCTATAAAACAGTTCACTTTTTTTTCGGTGTAAGTTTCATCAAAAGAATTGGACGGAATCCTGCGAACAATACATAGACAGACCGACCGATAAAAGGACGAATACGAATAGATCGACTCAGAAGATGATTCTGAGTCGATCAGTATGTTTTTGGAGTCTAAAATCAATATTTCTGGAAGGTACATTTTTGTGCGGATCAAAGTTAGTCTACCCTAACTACTATGTGGGTTGGGATATAAAATCTGGATGCATTTATTGTTTTTAATGTTTAGAAGCTGGAATTTAGAATATGCAAATAGATACTGGATGGCATCGCGTACTTTTCGGCTATGCTTGAGTAACCAAAACCTATGTTTTATTTTAGTATTATTTAAATTCCCGGTTTTTTGACGATTTTTAAAATGCCGATTATGACGTTTTTTTTCGGGAAAAATGAAGATTTTTCTTAAAATTTTATTGGCAGCCCTGGCTGCAACAACGGCTATGCGGTTGCGCGAGCTATCGCTGTGGTCGGAAGAAATTTACGGTCACAGTTCGGTCCTCAAAATAATGTCAGATGTGCCAAATTGGATGGGCATGTGGGTTTCGGAGTATATTCTAAAGATCTGGAACTTCGAATAGCAAAAATATTACCTAATCATTGTAGTGTCTTTCAGGCTGAAATATTAGCGAATTGGCTGAGAAGTAAAGTTCCAAAAAATGTTAGCATTAATATATACTCAGACAGTCAACCTGCCATAAAATTCTTGGACTTTGTGTTCCTTAACTCGAAAACGGCCATCGACTGCCACAAATCTCTCAACAAGATGGCTGAGCAGTACAATATTCACCTAATATGGCCATTATATGAATGGGCATAGGAAAATACCGGGGAACTGCGAAGCAGATGAGTTAGCATGGCTAGGAACCACCTTATATATTCCACGGGAAACTAGAATCTCTTGGTATGTCTTTGGCTACCTGCAAGCTCTTACTGCGTAGGAAGGCTGTCATGATGGCAAATGTTCGATGATAGAATTGCAAGGGTTGTAACGAGACCAAGCAAATATGGCCCCATTTAAACTTGAACTGCACTCTAGATATGCTAGTGTTCTCAAGACGTCAGATATCACTTCTGATATCTGCTATAACGCCTATGCCTGATAGGCGAATTTGCAAAAGCTATTGGTGCGAAATATAATGACTACTGTATGAGATGTCATGATGCGGAGGAAAAGGAATCAAATAAACACCTCTTGTGTGAGTGTCCTGCATTTTATGTAAGGCGTAAGCAAATTTTAGGGGCATATAGCTTTAGATTACTGGTGGACCTGGAAAACGTTAACTTAAGCAGTCTGCTAATGTTTTTGGAACAATCTGGTTGGTTCAACAGAAGAAAATAATCGAGAAGGTTTAGCGGATAAAACTAGAAGTGCCCATATGTAATAGGTACTTTTATTTAAATGTGGTATCACAATGGACTGAATAGTCTAAGTGAGCCTGAAACTAAATCGGGCTGCCACTTTAATCTAACCTTACCTAACCTACGTATGTACTAAAATTAAGCACGACACTTTTAAATGTTTACTCTCCTTGATTACACGCAACTTGCATAAATTTTGGTAAATATTGTCAGCTTTTTTCTCATGAACAGGGTTGCCAACTTTTAAATTAACTTTCGATTCGTACTTTCTAAAATGTTCCAAAGTAATTGCAATTGGAACATCCAATAGTTTTTCATTTTGAAAATTTGACTTTTTGTCGCGGTTTTGCGATTTCCGCCCATAGTGATATGTTCCAAATATATTTCGCACGAAGCACATACAACTTTAAAAGGTGGACACCACATTTGGGAGGTGTCCAAGAATGCGAGGTTAGGTTTTAATATAGCAAACATCCCCGGTTTTCGGAGTGTACAATTTTGAGAGGTTTCACTCTATTTACTACAATAATAACAGTGGAAAAAAATAGAAGTAATTGCATTCAACATCACTGATTTGTACAAAGCAATTAATTTGGATGTCAACCCTATAATATAAATGGACAACCATGCAACAAAAAAGTCTCCGTATAATGATTGTTTTTGTAGTTAAGGTATCGGAACATCTAGCTTTGATAATTCATTCTTTAAGTAGTGCTTTCGTCAAAGAAATTATTATAGAAAATCATAAAAATAGTTATGTGTAACCAAAATAAGCAAATTTCAATGTACACCAAAGAAAAAATATTTTTAACCTGTGAAAAAATGCGAAAACTATATCTGAAATATCAAATATCGTAAGTACCTCGTTTGTCAGTTCAATATGTTATAAAGCAATTAAAAAAAAACTAATAATGTTGTAAATAAACTAAGATCTGGACGAACAAGGTAGATTGACCACCGTTTGGAGCAAAGAATTCTGAGCACTGTAAATAACAATCCTAAAATGATTGCTATAAATTAGATGGAAATCTTAAATCTACTGATGGAATAACAAAGGTGGGTACTATATTCGGGGTTTCCACCAAAACTCTAAAATAAAAGTGCAAAAGTATTCATACATATCTTTCCACTTTTATTTTATAGTTTGGAAAATTATATTTTTATACAATCTTGCCAAATCTTGGATGGAAAAGTTTGAAGCATTTATTATGTACATTTTTATCTTTAAAAATTAATTGATTTAAATAAGTAAACATTGAAAAACAGTTTTTCGGCTTGAAAACCGAATTAGTATATACTCAGGCTGTCTGTCATCCAGAATCCCGGATTCTCGGGATTCTTTAAATATTTGGAGTAACAACAATCTACAGCATCAACAAATTTTGAATACATTAATCTAATTTGGTTTAAATAAAATGTATTATCAAAAAATGAATTTCAAATTGCTACTTAACAAAAAAATATGAACACAAAAATAAATGAAAAGCTATATTCAAATTGCTTTGTTGAGTACAAAAGTTTTTTATTTTATATTTCATCGTTCATCAGATACACGCGATCTTATATTATTGCATATGAAAAACATCTCTCACAGTCGACACTGGTCTAAAGGTTGTTTAAACTAAATGAAGGCACCAATTTCAATTTATTACGACAATTGGGCAAATAATAAAAATTAATAAAAAAATTCTTAATAAAATCTATTACCAAAAATTCTAAAAAGCAAGAAATTTAAAAAAAATGGATTTAAAAAAAAAATGACAGCCCCAGTATTAACTCACAAACCGTGGGAAAATTCTTAAATCGTAAAGGGTAAAGGGTGATACGGTCAAAATTTGGTCAAGGGAAAACGCGTGTAAATCGGTGAAATCGTTTATTTAAAAAATCAAATTAAATTTCTTTTTCAAGTTCAATTAGTATAAAATTCAGGAAAAATATTCAGTTAGGCTTTCGCTTTTCCAAATCCGAATTGCCGGGCCTCACGCTTGACACCTGCCATCAGATTTTGTACAGCCACCTTGTCCACCTTCTTCGCCGCAGAAAGCCAGTTTGCCTTGAACTGCTGCTCGTCCTTAGCAGTTTTTTTGGTCTTCTATAGGTTCCGCTTGACAATGGCCCAGTATTTCTCAATTGGGCGGAGATCTGGCGTGTTGGGAGGGTTCTTGTCCTTGGGAACCACCTGCACGTTGTTGGCGGCGTACCACTCCATGGCCTTTTTACCGTAATGGCAAGATGCCAAATCCGACCAAAACAGTACGGAACAACCGTGTTTCTTCAGGAAAGGCAGCAGGCGTTTATTCAAACACTCTCACACGTAAATTGCTTGGTTGACAGTCCCGGAAGCTATGAAAATGCTGCTTTTCAAGCCACAGGTACAGATGGCTTGCCAAACCAGATATATCTTTGCGATCTTTGACAGTTTTATGTGCTTGAAAGTATCTGCTACCTTTCCCCTTCCTTTTGCCGTATAAAACTCCTGTCCCGGAAGCTGCTTGTAGTCGGCTTTGACGTAGGTTTCGTCGTCCATTACCACGCAGTCAAACTTCGTCAGCATCGTCATGTACAGCCTCCGGGATCGCGCTTTGGCCGTCGTATTTTGTTTATCATCGCGAGTTGGAGTCACTACCTTCTTGTAAGTCGATAGTCCGGCTCGTTTTTTGGCTCGATGCACGGTTGTAGACGATACACCCAGCTTATTTGCGGCATCTCGGAGAGAGAGGTTAGGGTTTCGCTTGAAACTACCGGCAACTCTCTTCGTCGTCTCAGCGGCTTCCGGTTATCGATTTCCCACCGATCCAGACTTCCTGGCTGTCGACAAAAGTTCCCCAAACACTTTAATTACATTTGTAACGGTTGATTTGGCAACTTTTAGCGATTTTGCCAGCTTTGCGTGCGAGTAGCTCGGATTTTCGCGATGCGCGAGCAAAATTTTGATACGCTGCTCTTCTTGCTTGGACGGCATTTTGACAACTGAAGAGTGAATTCCAAAATCAAAATAGGAGCAACATTCTACACACACACACCTTCAAAATGAGGGGTGTTCAGGTTTTTTAAATGCAAAATTTAAAGAAATACGTCAACTTTTTAGTGACCAAATTTTGACCTATCACCCTTTACAATGGTCGGGTCAAAAGTCGGCTTGAAAAATTAAATATGCAATAGAGGTTGGAGTATTAGAATAAAAAGTTTTTGGACAAAGGAATTACGAATTTTAGTATTATTTACTCTTTCTACATTGGAGGTCGAATAAAACTTCGCTTGCCTAAAATTTTGTTCCTCAGAAAAAAAATCTTCTTTCAGTGTACCAAAGTGGCATGTAAAAGAATTTGCTTAACTGCCGAATTTCACATATTGTCCAAAAAATTTGTGCAACTGCAAGCTGAAAAGCTGGTGGTTTTCATGATTACTTTTTTGAATCAATTAATTTAGAAATTTAAAATATTTCGTAATCAATGCCCTGAATCTTTTCCATCCATAATTTAAGAATACTTCATAAAAATATAATCGTCTTCATATATATTTGTTTACTTTTAATATAGTGTGTTTGGTGGAAAAACTGAACATAGCACTCACTTTTAGGGAAATCGGCAATTCACAACTAAGTTGGTTAGAAAATCAAATCATCATAAAAAACGTTGCAAGGAACACTTGAGTCAAACAGCTTCAAATCGTCAAATGCTAAATTTACCAAAAAAATCGTTCAGTGATCACTACCATTCTACTCTCGGCACAAGGTCTGCAATACTGAAAGATATGGCTTGAAACATTTTGTGGAAAATGTTTTTGTTACTCTTACTGCGGTCTATGCTAATGTTAATTTTCGAAATCTTCATAATTCTTTTACATAGTAAGTGGATGGTGCGGGGTAGCTGATTTTGAATTGGCAGTAAAGGCTCACACATTGCCTAGGATTTTGGAAAAATAATGTTATTTTTCCAAAATCCTAGGCAACTGGGCCAAAAGACTATGGATCAGTCTTTTTGGCCCAGTTGATGTCATTTAACAGGGTTAAGCGGAATTCATGTTCAAGTTCAGAACTCTTTCTCACAAATTATTATTTTGGTTACTACAGAATTGTGTGGGTGTTCAAATAATTGGTTTGACAAGAACAAAATCGTATTTTGTGACACAATTCATGGCCACTCGTGACGTTGGTCATACAAAATTGCTTTTTGAACAATAGCGTATCGAAGCATGTAGTAACTGGCTTCTTGTGCTTTTCTTTTGCTATATATTTGAGAGGAGGATGCCACATATGGGAAAAAAGTAAAGCAATATTAAGGAAGTGTGCACACAAAAGACAATTTGGAACTCATAGATCACGGAATTTCAAATTGAATAATGGCAACTTTTATTAAAGATCTCTTGGATCAGCTCTACACACATTTGATGATTTACAGCAACCATTTAAGAGTACTAGGAATCTGTGGTCTATAGCGTCCAATGTAAGCAGCAATCATTGACACCACTGCACACACGTCAAATGGTGATATGGATCAAGTAATACACTTTAAAAAATTTATTCATGTCATCCAATATATAAAAAATAAAATCAAAAGTGTAATATTTTTTTTTTAAGATAAATGAAATGATACAGCTACTATATTTCAAACAATTCGCATTTAATTTGACACAATGGTAAAATTTACATGATAAATTTCTAAATTACAAAATTTATATATCAAAATTTAATTAAGAACTGGTATAAAGACCTTGGGAAAGTAAAGCTATCTATGGATGTCGGAGTCGAATTTTCATCCAATAATAAATTTCATTTATTACACAGAAAATAAATATCACCAATAAAAATAAACTGGTAAAATTAACATTTTAATTGAATTCCAAAATAGAGGTAGTTAAGAATTAATTGTTTCTACGTTTTTAATTAAATTTTTATTTTCCGTATTAATATTTTAATTAAAAACAAAATGTTACCAATTCAAAATATAATTGAAAAATTTGATCAGATATAATTACCCAGCGTCGCCAAAAAAGTAGTGCAAATTTTGTTTTTGGATCCGGAAGCGGTGCGAAATTGGCGCTGAAGCGATGAATTTAACATGGGCTTGTCATAGGACGAATGTCCAGCATTTTAACAGCTCTTGTACTGAATTTGCATCACTTGTTAAGGTGTGATCCGAATTCAGTGTTTTGGATGTGTATTAAAAAATTGTATGATATTTTGCAAAAGAAATAATTTTTATATTTTTTTATGAATTTTAATGTAAAAATTCGCATTTTTTCTAGAATGGATTTAGCACTTTATTCAACAAAATTTTAATAATTTGTACCACTTCATTAATTCTTACTCTGTTTTTAACCTATGTGAAAAAAAAACTAAAAATTACCCATTAAAAATATGAAAAATGCTACTTATAAAAAATTGAATCAAAATAACCTCCTGGGTAGTTAAAATAAAGAACTTCTTTGGGAGGAGTTTTGGAACTACTTTTAAAGTTGTGCCTTTAGAAGAACTTCCACATTTTTTTTACTGAGTAGCATTAACATCTCAACAACAACAAAAAAAACTGGAAGTTGTTCCACAAACGTTTCTTTTTAAGAGCATCCCGGATCCCCCATCAATTTTTTCCATTTCCAATGAAGTTATTTTGGATCAGTCATAGAAAATGCGCTATTTGATCATTTAAAGCCAAAATTTAATTTTTGGACTGTTAAATGTCGAAAAGAGAAAAACAAATCAACATAAAGTAAGAAAATAATGAAGATTTTTTTTTTGATTTGAACCTATTTGAACCTGTTGACTTTTTCACTTCTATGAAAATTCTTTTGAGAACAAAATTACTAGAATTTTAAATTTCTTTTGGGAAAAATATTTCTACAAAAACATACCTCGAAAGGAACAAAATAAAAACGACATAAAAGAAAAGAAACAATCTTTTTAAAAAAATTTGACGCTGGTGGGATTTGAAAGTGTGTTTTTAGTTTTTCACTCATATTGAAACCGTGGAAAGGGAACGGCGATACTAACCTCCTCCAGACCGGCGTGGAAAGACGCGTTAAGGAAACTGAGAGGAAGTTAGGGAATGTAGGTGACGACAGTGGAAAAAGGAAAGAAGTATCGGAACCACCCAACGACCCGGTAGCATCTATGGAGAGAGATACCATGCTTGCCGAAGAAATCAAGGACAAGCAAAAGATTGTAGGTGATGATATAGGAGAGAAGAGGGAAGTATCAGAGCCAATAAAGTGTTAGGGAATCGACAGGACAAGCGTCGAATCTCAATCAGTCTACTTATCGGATGACCAATGATCCAGGTCATCCAAATAAAACTCCATCGGAGTGAGACATGTGCTCTGATTGATACGATAATAAGAGGTAAGATTCACATCGCTTTTATTCCGGAACCTTGGACCACAAACAACAAGGTAAATGGATTAAATCATGTAAACTGCCAATTATTCTATGCGGGAACTGGAACCAGACCAAGAACCTGCATTCTCTGTCACAAAAACCTATGTTATCTTTTTTCTCCAGAGTTGTCAACATCGGATGCAACAGTACTGAAGCAAAAGAATGACAACACATATCTTGCATCAGTATATTTGCCATTCAATTCACCGACGCTACCACCATCGTCGGAATTGCAGCGTCTGGTAAGCAAAGTGAAACAAACTGGCAACGAAGTGTTAGTGGGCTGTGATGCCAACTCACACCACATAGCGTGGGGTAGTACAAACACTAATAAAAAGGGACAGTCTCTGTTAGAATTTTTGAACTCTAACAATTTAATAACCCTTAATAAAGGTAATAGCGCCACCTTCATTAATAAAGTTAGAGAGGAGGTGATAGATATAACCTTTAGTTCAAAAAATCTGATAGATGAGATACAGGAGTGGAGGGTCTCCGATGAGCACTTCTTTTCTGACCATTGATATATAAGGTTTAAGATAGCAAGGCCGGGGCCAAATCCAATATCTTTCCGCAACAAGGCAAAAACAAATTGGACAAAGTATGGAAGACTAATCAAGGATGGTCTAGAGCAGTCCAATCCTGAATGAACATAGAAGCAATTGATGCAAGTGTCAACAAGATAACGTTAGTGATGGTGAGGGCTTTCGATGAGAGTTGTCTTCTCCGAGAAAGTAGATCAGCCCACGAAAAACCCTGGATGGCAGGGGAGATTCGTAATATTGGGAAGGATGTCCGAAGGCTCTACAACAGAGCACGAAGAAAGAAAGCAGAAGGGTACTGGGATGAGTATCATAAGAGACTCAGAGAGTACAACAAGATTACTAGAACGGCAAAACGCAACTCCTGGCGGCTCTTTTGTGAACAGGTTGACGGCGTTACCGGTACGTCTAGGATAAAGAAATTCCTTTCCAAAACACATAACCAAGTCGAAATAATGGTCGATGATATGGGCAATAAAGCGGAATCAATGGAAGATATAATGAAACTCTTGATGAAAACTCACTTTCCAAGAAACGAGACGGTACAAACCGAAACTCCGTTACGAAGGGAGGATGAGTATGTGCAGAGTTTCACTAGAACGGACATTATGGTTAGAGAGGCCGTGAAAAGTTTCTCTCCCTTTAAGTCACCGGGTCCCGACGGGATTTTCCCTGCACTAATACAAAGGGAGGCATATCTCCTAGCACCTCATTTAGCTGTCATCTATACAGCATGCTTAAAGTTCGCATATACTCCGAAGGCCTGGCAAGAGGCAAAAGTGGTATTTATACCACTAACTATGGCACCGAAATCTCCTTTCGCTTGCCAGACCATACAACTATTCTGCAAGCAGAAATCAGAGCGATCACGGAGTGTGTAAAATGGCTCAACACAAACACAAGACCACTAAGTGTAAATGTTCTCACCAGCGTTGCCAGAATTGTTTCACCAAAAACCGCTAGATTTGCCCAAAAACATAGCTAAAACAAGTATATACAGCACTAAGTTCGGCCGGGCCGAATCTTAAATACCCACCACCATGAACCAAATATTAGGGTTTCCTTTGAAATTTCAGGAGGGCTTGAGGACTTGAGGACACTTCCCGAAGATAAATTTAAAGATTTCACCTATGAGGACTATATCAGATTCTGGATTTATAAGAACAATTTTTGTTTGAGTTTTAGAGGAATCATTAACATGTCTTGTAAGTGGCAAGAAAATTATAAAATAATGTCTTAATTTGAAATCTTAAATCTGTGGAAGTAAAATCTGGAAATTTTACATTGAGTTTCAAGCAATTTTCATGATCAGTGCGCCTTCTACACCGTCAAGAAGTGAAGTCGGTCTATATGGAGGCATTATCAAATGGACCGATAAAAACTTAATCCGATACACGTTTTTGTGAGCCTAAAATATCAGAATATTTACAAATTCAGGCAAATCAGATAAAAACTACGGTTTCTAGAAACCCAAAGAGTTAAATCGGGAGATCGTTCTTATGGGGGCTATACTAAAATATGGACCGATACTCACCGTTTTCGGCACACCTCTTTATGACCCGAAAATACCTCTAGATTTCCAATTTCAGGCAAATAGGATAAAAACTTCGGATTCTAGAAGCCAAAGAAGTAAAATCGGGAAATCGGTCTATATGGGGGCTATACCAAAATATGGACCGATACTCACCATTTTCGGCACACCTCTTTATGGTCATAAAATACCTCTAGATTTCAAATTTCAGGCAAATTGGATAAAAACTACGATTTCTATAAGCCCAAGACCCCAAATCGGGAGGTCGTTTTATATGGGGACCATACCAAAACATGGACCGATACACACAATTTTTGGCACACGTATTTGTGGTCCTACAGTACCTCTAGATTTCCAATTTCAAGTAAATTGAATAAAAACTGCGGTTTCTATAAGCCCAAGAAGTAAAATCGGGAGATCGGTCTATATGGGGGCTATACCAAAACATGGACCGATACTCACCATTTTTGGCACACCTCTTTATGGTCATAAAATACCTCTAGATTTCAAATTTCAGGCAAATTGGATAAAAACTACGATTTCTATAAGCCCAAGACCCCAAATCGGGAGGTCGGTTTATATGGGGACTATATAAAAACCTGGACCGATATAGCCCATCTTCGAACTTGACCTGCCTGCAGACAAAAGACGAGTTTGTGCAAAATTTCAGCACGATTGCTTCATTATTGAAGACTGTAGCGTGATTACAACAGACAGACAGACAGACAGACAGACGGACAGACGGACATCGTTATATCGTCTTAGAATTTCTCCCTGATCAAGAATATATATACTTTATATAGTCGGAAATCGATATTTCGATGTGTTACAAACGGAATGACAAACTTATTATACCCCCATCACCATTCTATGGTGGTGGGTATAAAAAGCTAAAAAATAGCTAGAAAAAAAGCTAAATTTTTTTGTATCAAAAGTCACATTTTTGATTGAAATTTAACAAACTTAAAGGCTTTATTTCACTTACAATGCATATTATTTTCATTTTAATTCCACATCTGTGAGACTGTAACAATATCTAAGGCATATTAGCTCTGTTTGCGTATTCGATACATTTTGATTACTATCACAAATTTTTTACTGGAAGTCCTTCGTTTTGTGGGAGCTACCTTCCCAACACCTCTATTTTATTTACTTGTTATTTTAAAATATTAAATGATCTAAGCATGCTTTGGATTTGGTAAAAAAATGATTTGTCATTTTTTTAAATAAAATTTTAGTTTGGATTTGAAATTGTGAAAAATTCGAAATACATTACTTTTATTTAAATTGTAGAAAATACCTATAGTTTACATTTCCCAGTAAAAACATTATCCTTTTCTTCATGAGCTATCAA
The DNA here is from genome assembly GCF_050003625.1 of Haematobia irritans. Taxonomy (NCBI): domain Eukaryota; kingdom Metazoa; phylum Arthropoda; class Insecta; order Diptera; family Muscidae; genus Haematobia; species Haematobia irritans. Next base: position 44,583,061 of record NC_134399.1, read on the forward strand.
AGCGCTTTAAAAACGTGCTAACGCCAACTTAAATTTCCAAATTCAGACTCGACTTCAAGTAGAAATTATTGTATATATAAGTTTTTAAAATAAAGTGTTGAAAAACATCTTCTATTTTTGAACGCTATTTTGGTTTGTAGTTAAGATGCAAAAACTCCTCACATTTAAAGACTATTTCATTAATTCTTCCTTCTTTCATGAAAACATACCCATTTTAAGTTGAATCACTTAATTATAAGGACGAAACGACTTTATCGTCTTTTGGACAAGGAAAACAGTTTATATAAAAGAAATTCACAAATGCTATTATAACCAAAATTCGCGTTCGTATTTTAAGGAGACGACAATATTTTTTCAGGGCACAAAGCTATTCACATCTACTATTTTAATTTAGTAATATCGTAATAACTTTAGAATATTATAATAACATAAAAAGGATAAACGAGTCAAATGATAATATTCCCAATAATTTACTGACAGTTTATCTAACAAATTTGTATGGTAATAGTAGATTTAAAGTTTACGATAACTTTTATGTATATAATGAAAAAACTTTACAACAAGGTGTATTTGCTACAAAAATGCCCGCATAATGGCTGGACTCATTATTAATGTTTCAACTGAGCTTTGAAATATGTGGAAACCCTTATACTTGCAGCAAGGCTTAGATAAAAACACTGATTTATCCATATTTCAATAGAAACATGTCGAAAATAAAAAAAGCCAAAAATAGCTAAAAAGGTCATGAAAAAAAAGCCAGAAAAAAAGCTAAAAGCTAAATGCATTTTTTTCCTGCTAAACGTCTTCAAAAAAAGCCAAATCTAGCGGGAAAAAAGCTAAATTGGCAACGCTGGTTCTCACCGATAGCCAGATGGCTATACGAGCCATAGCATCCAATACGGTTAAATTACGAACCGTTTTGGAATGCAAAAATACATTAAATTCCTACTCAGAGTATGTCTCCGTTGGAAACGAGCACGTGGAAACGAGCACGTGGAAACGAGCACGTGAATGGCCTAGCGATAAAAGCCAGGGAAGCTGAGGAAGTAAACTTGGATAACCCCAAGCCCTTTCTGTGGAACAGTGAAATAGTCGGAATGACCAAGAAGATCATATGGGGAGATCCCGATGAATATAAAACAAGAGAACTACAGAAGGAGAGTAGGAATACGATCAGTAGGGCTATTGGAATCATCACGGGACACTTGGACCTCAGGGCACACTTGCACCGTATATGTGTAATAAATGATAGTTTATGCACGGCATGTGGAGAGGACGAAGAGACACTTGAACATTATCTGTGTCACTGCCCGGCATTTACAACATACAGGTCGCAACATTTGGGAGTCGAAAACATTCCAAATTTAAACCGATTGAAGGGAGTAAAATGGAAACAAATTAAGGAATTCGTCGAAAGCACAGAATTCTTAAAATAGGCATGGGGTTATAATTATAAACTAGAGCGCACAACAAGCCGATTTCTGGCTTAGGTGTATGTCATATGACATGAGACGGAGAAATCCGACTCCTCTCTTCAACCTAACCTAACCTAACCATACTAATAAAGAACATCTCGAGAAGTAGATATAATGTCACACCTCGGTATCAAAATACGATCATATTAGAAACATTTGAATTGACGTTTTGACACTTCTTGTTCAATGGCGTTTCTGTTTGCTTGTGATAAGGTGTTCTGTTATGGTGAAAAGCAACCCCAGGTTCATTCCCCAGTCGGAACGAAAAAGTTTTTCAAATGTATTCATCATCTTTTCAAATTGTACAAATTAGATAATTAGAATATAAAAGTGTAATTGAAGTAAAAAAAATCGTTTTTTAAATTTCTTCATTCAAATGAATGCTTTAAAAGGCACAACTTTTAAAGCAATGTAAAGAATGCGAAGTACGAAGTACTTCCGTCCTATGACAAGCCCATGTAAAATTCATTGGAGATGATCCAAGTTTGCACTACTTCCAAATCACAAGTTGGGGATCCAAACTACTTTTTTTGGAAGCTCTTTTTTTGTTGGGATATGATTCACACTATTCATTGCTTCATTTTGACTCAACTCTAAAGAAAAATCCAGCTATTAGTATAATAAGAAAAAAAACAAGTATATACAGCACTAAGTTCGGCCGGGCCGAATCTTAAATACCCACCACCATGAACCAAATATTAGGGTTTCCTTTGAAATTTCAGGAGGGCTTGAGGACTTGAGGACACTTCCCGAAGATAAATTTAAAGATTTCACCTATGAGGACTATATCAGATTCTGGATTTATAAGAACAATTTTTGTTTGAGTTTTAGAGGAATCATTAACATGTCTTGTAAGTGGCAAGAAAATTATAAAATAATGTCTTAATTTGAAATCTTAAATCTGTGGAAGTAAAATCTGGAAATTTTACATTGAGTTTCAAGCAATTTTCATGATCAGTGCGCCTTCTACACCGTCAAGAAGTGAAGTCGGTCTATATGGAGGCATTATCAAATGGACCGATAAAAACTTAATCCGATACACGTTTTTGTGAGCCTAAAATATCAGAATATTTACAAATTCAGGCAAATCAGATAAAAACTACGGTTTCTAGAAACCCAAAGAGTTAAATCGGGAGATCGTTCTTATGGGGGCTATACTAAAATATGGACCGATACTCACCGTTTTCGGCACACCTCTTTATGACCCGAAAATACCTCTAGATTTCCAATTTCAGGCAAATAGGATAAAAACTTCGGATTCTAGAAGCCAAAGAAGTAAAATCGGGAAATCGGTCTATATGGGGGCTATACCAAAATATGGACCGATACTCACCATTTTCGGCACACCTCTTTATGGTCATAAAATACCTCTAGATTTCAAATTTCAAGCAAATTGGATAAAAACTACGATTTCTATAAGCCCAAGACCCCAAATCGGGAGGTCGTTTTATATGGGGACCATACCAAAACATGGACCGATACACACAATTTTTGGCACACGTATTTGTGGTCCTACAGTACCTCTAGATTTCCAATTTCAAGTAAATTGAATAAAAACTGCGGTTTCTATAAGCCCAAGAAGTAAAATCGGGAGATCGGTCTATATGGGGGCTATACCAAAACATGGACCGATACTCACCATTTTTGGCACACCTCTTTATGGTCATAAAATACCTCTAGATTTCAAATTTCAGGCAAATTGGATAAAAACTACGATTTCTATAAGCCCAAGACCCCAAATCGGGAGGTCGGTTTATATGGGGACTATATAAAAACCTGGACCGATATAGCCCATCTTCGAACTTGACCTGCCTGCAGACAAAAGACGAGTTTGTGCAAAATTTCAGCACGATTGCTTCATTATTGAAGACTGTAGCGTGATTACAACAGACAGACAGACAGACAGACAGACGGACAGACGGACATCGTTATATCGTCTTAGAATTTCTCCCTGATCAAGAATATATATACTTTATATAGTCGGAAATCGATATTTCGATGTGTTACAAACGGAATGACAAACTTATTATACCCCCATCACCATTCTATGGTGGTGGGTATAAAAACAAAGTGCTAAATCATATTTATTCTTATTAACAGAAATTTAGTGAGACAAAAAATAATTGCAATTTCAATTAAATGATTCAATTAATTTCTACTCGATCTGACAAAACAATTGTTCTTCTGTGTACGTTGACCACATAGAGAGGCTTGGTATAAAAATACAAAATTTTATACGAGGGTTGTCTTTTATATATTAATTATTTTATATTTATTGTTTTTCAAAATATTCCCCATACATATTTGCATGCGTTTGAACCAATTGTCAAATCACTCTTCCCTCTCTGATTGAGTTCCAAAACTGCATTCTGAACGCATCACACGTGTCTTCAGATGTCAGTTTATCGCCTGTCACGAAGTCATATACTGGTTTCGAAGTATTGTGATCGTATTTTTGGGCCACTTCTTTCGACTAATCGCCACGAGCCTTTTCTTGAGTGATTGACAATTGGTCAAATGTTCATGCAATATTGACCCAGCAAAAAGAGCGTCGCCAAAAAAGTAATGGAAATGTTTTTTTTTTTTTTTTGGCATCCGGAAGTGGTGCAAAATTGACGCAGAAGCGATGAATTTAACATATGCTTGTCATAGGACGGAAGTCCTCTATTTCAACAGCCGTTGCACTGAATTTGCATTACTTCTTTAGGTGTTATCCGAATTCAATGTTTTGGATGTAAATTAAAAATTTTTGTGATATTGTCAAATAAATAATTTTTATAATTTTTAATGGATTCTAACACTTGTCGGAAACGTTTGACTTCAAATATTTCCAAAAATTCGCAATTTTTTCAGATTGGATTTAGCATTTTTTTTCGACAAAATTTAAATGATTTGTACTATTTTATGAATTCTTACTCTGTTTTTAACCAATTTGAAACAAAAAAAGTTAAAATTACCCATAAAAATTGTGAAAAAACCTTGTTATAAAAAATTGAATTAAAAGAACTTCTTGGGTAGTTAAAATAAAGAACATCATTGGGAGTGTATCTTCTGGAAGTGCTTTTAAAGCCAATAAAATAAAATATAAAGAAATCAGTTTTGTATGTAAATAACATTAACATAAAAATTATTTTCTGGTTAAACAAAAATATTTCGTAATGTTTGTTTAAAAAATCTATTTTTCTATAATATTGTTATTAAGTGAGTAACATTTTTATTTAAGAATTAAATATTATGTGGTTATTTGTTTATACTGTACTAGAATTTTATCATAATTAGTAAAAAATTCTTTTGCACATTCTGAGTAAATTATTATCAATTTTGGTAATAAAACATGTTGTGTTATTTCATTTTAGGTTATTTTTGGAACAGAAAATTCCTTCCAATGAATTATCCAGTTATCATCTAATTTTAGTTCTTTGCTTAAAAATGTCTACGTCTGCTGTGAAGTGTGGAAGAATCATGATTATTTATACGAATTTTGACAAAACTCGAAAAGCCAAGGACTCCAGGTTTTGTTTCCAATTTTTTCCCAAAATGTATTTTAATGTATTTTAATATTTTCAAAAATTTCTTCAAAATGTAAAAACTTTAACTCCCTAAACTATGTGTCTAATGAACGGAGTTAATATCGTTAGAATCTGAAAAAAATCGGAATTGTCCATTTTATGAGTAAAAAATCGTCAAAATACCGATAAATCGGCAAAATTGGCAGCCCTGGATGGAAACCAGGAGGATTGACGAAAGATACCAACAAAACACAAGGAGAGAATAAAAAGAGAGCAATTTCTGTGAAAATGCTTGTATGTTTTTTTCGGAAAATTGTTTTATGTGTTCATTTGTTTTGGCTATGCGCTTGGCATGTTTATGTTATAAGTCCTCGCCAAAAATTTGATATGTTTAGTCTAAATATTATTTAATTTGAATATTAAATTGCGTATTCGGAGTAAAAAAAATCATGTGGTTTTGCCTTGAGAGCAACAGTTTAAGTGTGTGTGGACATGTGTTTTGTTGGTCGTTTTGGCATTATGGTCACAATTTTTTGTTTCTTGGTTCTTCAAAAGAAATCGGAACGTACGACGAGTAAGTCAAAATATTTAAGAAGAAAGGAAATAAAAAAAAAACAGTGGAAAATATATAAAAATTACAAAGCTTCCAACTTAATACCGGCCTTAAAGGTAAAAATGAAATTAAGTGCAAAATTATTCGTTAATAAATATTCATATTTATTTGTATTTCAAAATACGATAAATTTTAAATGCATTTAAAATGCTAGTAAAAAACAGTTTACGCCTAAATAAATTTTTGTTTATATTGTAAAATTATTTATGTTTATACTCGACTTTCTTTTTTGTTAGTTTTTGAATTTCTTCGAAAATTTCAAATTTTATACCAAAAACATTTTTTTGTCACAAAATGGTTATTTTTGCAATAAAAAAATAATATTTTATCCAAAAGCTCAGTCCATTTCGTTTTTATCAAGCACTGTTCTTTTCTTACTTTAAATCTTTAATAACACACATTTCGAAGTTCAATTGTAAAAATTTAATATTGTTATATAAAAACATAAAATTAAAAACCAAAATAGTGTTCGGTCGGAGCAGGAATTGCACCCAGGACCCTTGGCATGCCAGGCGGACATGCAGCACGTGGCCAACAAATGTATGTTTCTGTTGAATAATGTTTTGTTTGCATGGGCTCGTGGGCGCTGCAAACTATGCTACATAAATGTAACTTATAACGATAATTGTCTATTGATGGCCATAACAGCTACGTAGCCCAGTAGATAGTGTGATGGTTTACAAACTGTATGGCCTCGGTTCGATTCTCCGTCCAGGAGAAAGGTAAAATTTTACAAATTTATAAAATTGAATAACTTCACCACGTACCAAATTTCAACCAGATCGGATGAATGTTGCTTCTCCAAAAGGCACCGGAGGGCAAATCTGGGGATCGGTTTATATGGGAGCTATGTATAATTATGGACTGAAATGAACCAATTCGTGCATGGTTGTTGGATACCATATACTAACATCAAGTACCAAATTTCAACCGAATGGGAAGAATTTTGCTCTTCCAAGGGGCTCCGGAGGCCAAATCTGGGAATCGGTTTATATGGGGCCTATTTATAATTATTGACCGATATCGACCAATTTTTGCATGGGAGTTTGAGGCCGTATGTTAACACCACGTACCAAATTTCAACTGAATCAGATGAATTTTAGTCTTCCAAGAGGCTCCGGAGGTCAAATCTGGTGATCGGTTTATATGGGGCTATATATAATTATAGACCGATGTCACCCAATTTTTGCATGGTTGTTAGAGACCATATACTAACACCATGTACCAAATTTCAGCCGGATCGGATGAAATTTGCTTCTCTTAGGGGCCTCGCAAGCCAAATTTGGGGGTCCGTTTATATGGGGGTTATACGTAAAAGTGGACCGATATGGCCCATTTGCAATACCATCCGACCTACATCAATAACAACTACTTGTGCCAAGTTTCAAGTCGATAGCTTTTTTCTCGGAAATCATGTATCTGATTTCTGCAAGCAGGTTATATTTGACGAGAAAATAACATTTTAGTGACAAACATGTTACATGGTCACCATACAAAAATAACATTTTGCTCTTGAAACATTTTTGAGGTGATCATATTCCTTCTCTGGGTGTATTCTCCATGCGAATTTAATTCCTCATTCGCTCATGTATAATTTTTATTATTATTGTTATTTGTATGCATAACTTGGCTTAAATTTAACTAAACTGAGTTCATAACATTCACGATTATTTAGCTTTAAATAGTTTTTGGACAAAAGAATACCTGGTAAAGTTCGAAGTTTATTTATTTTCAAATACCTATACTCAATGTATCTCTCTTTTCTCCGGATACACATTTCAATATTCAAATTAAATAATATTTAGACTTTAGCATATAAAAATTTTGACGAAGCCTCATTATGTTAACATGCCAAACGCGTAGACAAAAGGAATGTACTCACCAAGCACAGTTTTCCGCAACAGTTTCATTTGATTCTCTCGCTGTGTTACAGTGTTGCCAATTTGGTGCTTTTAGCACCAAATTTAGTGCTTTTTGATTTCTAAAAAGCACCAAATTGCCTTTTTGGTGCCTTTTCAAAAAAAGCACCAACTTGGTGCTTTCTGGCATTTTCATTTAGTACTTTTGGTGCTTTTTTTATTTTGAACAGTATTGAGTTTAATTGATACAAAAATGTTGATTAGACTTTAAAGAGCCGAAGAAACTCAAATTTATTGTCAAATATAGAATTCGTTTGTTATGAAGTTGGTATTGATCATTTTTTAATTAATATTGTTATTTAGGGTATTCTGTAGGAAAGTCGAGCGATGAGTGTCGAAGTTTTGAATTTGGTAAAGATGTCATAAAAAAACGTTTGTACTAAATTCACAAAAGCACGCACAACTGAAATAAGCAATAGACTCCTTCCATATATTAATATTTTGAAAGTTGAAAAACATCACTGATCAAAATGAATTGGAGGAAAGTATTAAAACTGATCAAAAGTGTATACTTGAATAGCGGTTCATAATGGTGAGTACTAAGTTCGAGTTTTCCCGCTAAAGTGAAAACTATATCAGTAAAAAAGGCATTAAATTATGCATATTTGCTGCAAATTTTATTATAACTTGATGGGGAATAGCCAAAAGCAAATTTTCACAAAGTTTGTATTCCTTAAAATGAATTATTAAAGAAAAGTAATTGTGAAAAATGAATATTTTAGCAAGTAAACTCGATCTTAATACCCACCTTAACTTCTTAAAATTCAATTCACAAAAGTTCTATAATACATCTTCGGAAGTTTTTTTGTTTTAGTAGTAGGGCATTTAATTTTCGATTTTGTGGTGGAAGGTGGTATGTTAGAATTTATAATATATTTTTGGTGCTTTTTGGCCTTGGGGAGTTGGCAGCACTGCTGTGTTATATTGATATCTTTCGCGAACTCACTCGGTTTCTATTTCTCTCTGTCTCTCTCTTGCTCTCTGAATAAAATATTGCAACATTTCTAAATTTATGTATGTTTACATCCACCCATATTATATTTATAAAACATTGTTTGGGACAAACATAATATATTCTAACATATTAACGTATGTGTCGCAAACATTTTATGCTAATGCAAGAACATTTTATTTGTCCACTTAAATTAAATAAAATATGTCTAAAAATTTCAGCCCGAAACATTTTACATCGGAACATATGAAAAACACAGTTTTCTATCCGTGTAATGCAAATAAAAATTATGATTTTCTTCAGTGCACTACTTACCATTGGTCCACATATTTAACAAACATTTTCTCATCAATCGTGAGTATTTCATTTTAAAATATATATTTTTGTTTTGTTTTAAATTGCAGGCCAGCGACTAACTCTCGTAGGCTCTATACTTTGTTTCTGCATCAAATAATGAAGAAGTATGATGTTCACTGCCACCGACTCTAATTATTGCTCATTAATCAATAAAATTGATTTAACCTAGCACTGCTGGATCTCTTTCGTGGGTCCTCTGTGGCCTGGCTAAATCGAAAATCATTTCAGATTTCTTCAGTCAGCATGGTTTGAAGATGTTCCTCATCTCATTTTGAAGTCCTAAACGGCCTTCGATGCCATACATTTTCGAGAATGTATAGGCACACTTCAATGATTTATATTTATGGATCTTAATATGTTCGTCTGTATGTAATACCGTTAGGTATCTGCTTATGAAAGTTGGTGGTACGTAACTATGTACTTGCATATGTATGTATGTACACTAAAACTTTTTAATGCTAGCTTCTTCTATTCATGAATGATTGTTGACTGTCGTGCATATTTAACTCTACTAATTCGATTTTAAAAGATGTGTGTTCCGGTCAGTGGGCTCGCGTCAGTTGCTTAAGTGAACGCAGCGAAAGTTTTCTTCCTATGACTATTTTCAACGCGTGAAATGGGCTTAACCACCACCAAGAAAATTATGGTTATTCAGACCGAATCGACATAAGTGCTGAATGTTCCACGCCAACAAAAGAAGTCGCTTGTTAAATGTGTTGAAATTTTTCTTCACCTAAACATTTGTGACGAATCGACCCTACGACATGACATTCACGTTCTTAAATAAGAAGTCAATGAATATAAAATAAAATAATAAAAAATTAATAAAAATAAACATAAAATAGATATAATGCAAATTAGTGCGAAAATATTCCAATAGTTCGAAATAATCATTTATCCATAATGAGGACTACATAGTTGTATGACGTTATCCTTTTTGTTGGAGCCATGGTGGTACAATGACAATCATATAAAGGTTGTTGCATTCAACTAAGCGCGACTACATTGATAAAAATATATTGAATTAAAAACACATAATTTACAAAATAAATACACCCTCATAAAAAATCGCTTCTGTAACATATACTCCCAAACATATTTTGCTTCAAGCATATACATTTTTGGGTATTGCCCAAACATTTATATGTTTGATCTCTTCCAATATATAATATGTTTGAAAGCATATTGGTCTAAACAATATATGTTTGGGTAGTCTAAGTTCCAAACATTTTGTATTTTGCATCCAAATTCAATAATGTTGTCTTCCAAAAAACAATATGTTATTATGTGACCATATAATATGTTTGGAAGCATTTTGCACCCAAAAATATTATATGCTTAAAAAAATTCTCCCAAACAATATTGTGCTCAAAATTTTATTTATTTATTTACAATCATAATGAATTATGAAAATAAACAGGTAATATAGGTGCTAACAACATAGGTTTTCGACCTGAATGCTCAAAATTTTGTTTCTGCCCAATTGTATATTCCCCCACATCTTTCTCACTTCCACGAGATTTTTTAGTTCTTAGCACTTTTTCTGTAATACAAACATTGTGGAAGAAATTATTCACTTGTATAATTTCTTTTTTATTTTAATTTTACCTTTTGCCGGACGGGGATTCGAACAGCGGACCACACAGTTTGTAAGGATCAAAGAAGTAGCTGATCAATTGCCCAAGGAAAAATAAAATGTTAATTTTGTAATAACAAGCAACAACCACCAACTTAATTCAATATCGCTCCCTGTTAAATAGCGCTCCAAGCTACTAAACACATAAATGTTTATAGGCTATTTCTAAATTAATATATGTTTGCATCCAAGCATATTATATTTACAAACATTTTATGTCCCAAACATAATATGTTCTAACATATTAACATATATGTCCCAAACATGTTATGCTAGTTTATGAACATTATATGCTTGCACTCAAAAATATTGTGTTTAAAAATTTGTGTTCCAAACATATAATGTTTATAGCCAAACATATGAAAAACAGTCTTTTTCATCCGTGTATGAATGATAGTTTTTTTTTATACTCTGCGCCACACGTGGAAAATTTGGCACAAGTATATATTTTGTGTCAGAATAGAAGATTTTAGAAGAAATCGGTTCAGATTTAGGTATAGCTTGCATATATATATTTCGCTCTATATGCACGTATATGACTCCACACGGATGAAAAAGAATGTTTTTCATATGTTTGGCTATAAACATTATATGTTTGGAACACAAATTTTTAAACACAATATTTTTGAGTGCAAGCATATAATGTTCATAAACTAGCATAACATGTTTGGGACATATATGTTAATATGTTAGAACATATTATGTTTGGGACATAAAATGTTTGTAAATATAATATGCTTGGATGCAAACATATATTAATTTAGAAATAGCCTATAAACATATATGTGTTTAGTAGCTTGGAGCGCTATTTAACAGGGAGCGATATTGAATTAAGTTGGTGGTTGTTGCTTGTTATTACAAAATTAACATTTTATTTTTCCTTCGGCAATTGATCAGCTACTTCTTTGATCCTTACAAACTGTGTGGTCCGCTGTTCGAATCCCGGTCCGGCGAAAGGTAAAATTAAAATAAAAAAAATCATACAATTGAATAATTTCTTCTACAATGTTTGTATTACAGAAAAAGGTGCTAAGAACTAAAAAATCTCGTGGAAGTGAGAAAGATGTCGGGGAATATACAATTGGGCAGAAACAAAATTTTGAGCATTCAGGTCGAAAACCTATGTTGTTAGCAAAGACAATAAACTTGAGGAAGATGGGAAATTGGCTACTGAGGAGATGAAACCATTTACCGTGTTAGTTTCATACTCGAACCAAACGCGTATACGACAAGTATTGACATAGCATTAAAATGCAAATAAAAAGAAATTAAGAGCACGAAATAAATTTCAATAGAGGGGTAAATGTAATTTTTTTGTTGTTGCCTAAAATTTAACATTGTTTCATTAAGAAAATTAAGTTTTTCATTTAAAAAATAAAAACGAAAAACAAATAAAAAATTACAAACATGTATGGAACTAACATGGTAAATGCAACATTTGGTATGACGCAAGCCAATTTCCTATCTTCCTCAAGTTTATTGTCTTTGGTTGTTAGCACCTATATTACCTGTTTATTTTCATAATTCATTATGATTGTAAATATATAAATAAATAAATAAAATTTTGAGCACAATATTGTTTGGGAGAATTTTTTTTAAGCATATAATATTTTTGGGTGCAAAATGCTTCCAAACATATTATATGGTCACATAATAACATATTGTTTTTTGGAAGACAACATTATTGAATTTGGATGCAAAAATACAAAATGTTTGGAACTTAGACTACCCAAACATATATTGTTTAGACCAATATGCTTTCAAACATATTATATATTGGTAGAGATCAAACATATAAATGTTTGGGCAATACCCAAAAATGTATATGCTTGAAGCAAAATATGTTTGGGAGTATATGTTACAGAAGCGATTTTTTGTGAGGGTGCAGAAGCCAGAGTTTTGCCCTGATTTACTCTAAATTTTGTACAGGGCGCAGAATTAACGTTCTTACTGTGCGTGCCAAATTTGGTTTAAATCGGTTCAGATTTAGATATAGCTCCCATATGTATCTTTCCCCCGATTAACACTCATATAACCACTGAGGCCATAGTTTTACTCCGATTTACGAGAAATTTTGCACAAGGAGCAGAATTTAACTACACCCTCAAAAAACATCGCTTCTCTAACATATGTTCCAAACATATTTTGCAGGAAGCATATATGGATACTGCCGAAACATTAATATGTTTGTTTTATGTGAACAAATTATATGTTTGGAAGCATTTTAAGCCCAAAAATATTATATGCTTGGAAGAATTTTCCCCAAAGAAGATTGTGCCCATTCCCTCACATAATTTTCACTTCCACGAAATTTTTTAGTCCATGCAAACATAACATTATGTAACAGAAACATACATTTGTTGGCCACGTGGAGCAGTGGTTAGCATGTCTGCCTTGCATGCAAAGGGTCGTGGGTTCAATCCCTGCTCCGATCGAACACCATTTTTTTTTAATTTACACATTTATATTTATACTACGAGGGCAGTTCGGAAACTTTTTAGCCTAGCACAACAAGCGCGGTATAAACAGAAAAAAATAAGTGTTTTGGAAACTTCCATCTCTGTTATGAACACATGTTAAATTTTGTTTCGATACGGCAACTCCTTCATATAGAAACAGGTGTTCAAAAAAGACGCATCCGCAATTTTTATACCCTAAACCACATAGTGGTCAGGGTATAATAAGTTTGATCGGCCAAAAAATGTGCCTACCAGAAATATTGATTTTAGACCCCATAAAATATATACCGATCGACTCAGAATCACCTCCTGAGCCGATCTAGCGCTTGGTGTCCGTCCGTCCGTCTGTCCATATATTTGTTGTTCACAGGATTCCGGTCGCAATTATTAACCGATTTTGATGAAATTTGGTACAGGGAGTTTTTTGGGCACAAGGACGAACGCTATTGAATTTGGAAGAAATCGGATCAAATTTAGATATAGCTCCCATATATATGTATCGCCCGATTTCGACAAATGGGGTCACGTTGCGCGTTTTTTCAAACGGATCGTCACCAAATTTGGCAAAAGGTAATCTTTACCATCGCCCTTGAACTCTGCAAAATTTCATCCAAATCGGTTCAGATTTAGATATAGCTCTCATATATATGTATCGCCCGATTTTCCCAAATTTGGCCACAAAACCTTTATTTATCAACCGATCTTACTCACACTTGGCTAAATATAATCTTCTATAACACTAACTATATGTGCAAAAAATCATCGAAATCGGTTCAGATTTAGCTCCCATATATATGTATCGCTCGATTTTTCTAAATTTGGCCATAAAACCCTTATTTATCAACCGATCTTACTAAAAGTTGGCTAGATCCAGTCCTCTATAGTACTCACTATATGTGCAAAATTTCATCGAAATCGGTTCAGATGTAGATATAGCTCCCATATATGTATCACCCGATTTTGAAAAATTCGCCCCTAATAACCTTATGTTTGACCATACAGGCCTCATTTCTTAACTGATCTTACTCAAGTCTTGCACAAGGTAACCTTTTGTGGTATTAATCAAACACGCAAAATATTATGCAAATTGGTTCAGATTTAGATATAGCTTCCACATATATGCATCGCTCGATGTTCCCAAATTTGGCCATAGTACTCTTATTTATTAACCAATGTTACTCAAATTTCAAATTTTGATGTACTAGCCGATCGTACTTACACGTACTTGTAGCTCTTACATAAGAATATTGCTCGATTTTTACAAATTTGTATTTATTACCCACACTAATTTAACGATTTTCTCTTTTTTAATAATGGGCTCAATATTAGTGGCATACTAACTCCATAGGCGCAATATCAACACAGGCAGTGTTGCTAGAAGTAGAGGAATTTTTCTCAAAATTTTATTTCTGTGGAATTTTTTCTCAAAATTTTATTTGTATAGAATTCATTGTCAAAATTTTATTTCTCACAAAAAATTGTTTATGGAAACTTTTTCCAAAATTTTATTTTTATAGAGATTTAACAAAAAAGATTACCAATTTGGGTAGAATTCCACAAACTGAGGCAACCGTGGTGGTAATACAAATTTATATTCTAAGTTATATACGTTGCATATTCATGTTTTAAGATAATAAAGTACTTAGAACCTTTTTTGTTTTGTAAAATTTTTTAAATTTAACGAAAAATATAGTAGGGAAAATTGTTTGGGAATGTATGGGAAAGTAGGGAACTTATTTTGTCCTTGTGGGGTAAACCGAACATTTTCCGTGGCAACATTGACTATGAGCTATAGTCAGATTGACACAAAGCACCCATAGACATGTACCCCTTAATTTTCTTAAATATGCAACTGCGGTTTATCTCGCAGACCTATATGTTACCCCACAAATGCTTATGATTACTAATTCTGTAATGGTGGTTTAGGGTATGATATAGTCGGCCCCGCCCGACTTTCTACTTTAGTTACTTGTTTTACAATGGAAAAATTAGAAATGAGTGCTGTCATTAAATATTTACATAAAAAAGGTTTATCGGGACAAGAAATTCTTAATGATATGGTGAATGTGTTAGGTGAAAGTGCTCCTTCATATGCAACAGTAAAATATTGGGTAGCTGAATTTAAACGTGGTCGTAAAAGCATTGAAGATGAACCACGTAGTGGACGACATGCGGTGTTTATATTGAACATTGAGTCGCTGCCACATTTAGCCAAGACCCAAGGACGCGTAAGTTATGGCTTTCATGACATCCATATGAAGGTATACAAAAGCGATCAGCCAAAGGATTCCGAAACGAACAAGCCTCCGGTAGAGTTAGAAGAAGAAAAATCTTGCGAAGCCGAAGGAGACATAAAAACTGCAGACATTGACGAACATCGTATGCGGGAAGTCCCTACAGGCTCAAACCTCACCAAAACTGAACCGCGGGTTGTTGCGAGAGTCACCGAGATCTGTGAAGAGGAAGCCTTTGATGATTCAATTGAAGAGGCTGATGTGACGGTGGTTGAAAATTTGGATGGTTCTACGGTTCCTTCAGATAAATCTTCACCATTGTAAGGCCGCTTGTGCTGCCTTAAAAGTTCTCCTGATGAAAGGAGACATAGATATAGTTCTTATTCACTAACCATACATATATAAGCACAAGATCTGTGAATTAAGCACTCCGGATTTCATACTTTTGCATAATACCGGTAAAGATATAAATCGAGCATGTATAATTGCTAAAAACGAACTAAACTTGTTTCTGCTTCCTTCATTGAGCAATACAGACACTGTCGTAGCCAGTCTGGAGATATCCAAATGCAAATACTGGGTATCTTCGGTCTACATGGGAAATGATAGGAGATGCCTCCATTTGCCGTTAAGACCTTAGTTGGGGAGTCACTGAAAACAAAGACAAAACTCATTATGGGATGCGATGCAAATGCACATCATAGTATATGGGGAAGTAGTGATACTAATGCAAGGGGAGAGTCGCTAATAGAGTTTATTTTGAGTACTAATCTGGTAGTTTGCAACAAGGGAGATGCCCCAACCTTTGTCACCAAAAACAGGCAAGAGGTGTTGGACGTCACATTGGCCTCTCCGGAACTGAATGATAAGATATGTGAGTGGCAAGTTTTGAGGGAACATAGCTTCTCAGATCATCGCCACATCAGTTTCAGATTGGCTGTTCGTACTTCAAAGACCATATATCCGCCAAATGTTAGGTAAGCTGATTGGAAAAGGTATAGGGAATCGTTCGATATGATGATACCGGAAATACCAGAGACAAATATGAGCAATGTGCAAGATTCCGAACACGCAGTGGAGAGGATTACTAAGATCTTCAACATCTCACTGAAAGCTGCATGCCCTAGAGGGAAGCCAACAGGGAAAAATTGACCACCATGGTGGTCTACGGAGTTAAGTAAGATGAGGGAATCCTGCAGGCAGCTCTTAAACAAAGCAAAGTCCACCAGAGCTCCTGAGGATTGGGACGCTTTCAAGAAGAATCTGAGAGGATACAAGCGAGAACTGAGAAAGGCTCAGCATAACTCTTGGAATGATTACTGCAGCAGTATTGAGAATACGTCCGAGGCTTCCAGACAACGGAAGGTACTAGCATCCACTAACTCCGCTCCAGGTTTCATTAAAACATCGGAGGGCAATTGGACAACGTCCAGTGGGGAGACACTGGAGGTACTATTAGACAACATTTTACTGGAAATCAGACGGTTGAACCATGTTCTGGCGGTGCCACAGTGGCTCGGCGGTCATTTCCTATCGAGGAAATTGTATCGGAATCTAGAATAAAATGGGCGTTAAATATCTTTGGGCCATTTAAATCGCCCGGACCTGATGGAATTACTCCAGCGGAGTTACAAGCAGTGAATGAAAGAATTATCCCCTGGTTAACGGTGATATAGAAAGAATGTATAAACTTAGCATATATTCCAGAAAAGTGGAACAGTCGTTTTCATACCGAAAGCGGGAAAAGCTTCTCACTCGAGTGCGAAGGATTTCCGACCAATCAGCTTATTCTCATTCCTACTTAAGACTCTGGAGAGGATAATAGACATTTATCTTAGAACTAGCGTCGATGCAAGTTTGCTCTCCAAACGACAGCATGTATACTCGAAGGGCAGGTCTACTGAGACCGCTTTGCATGAACTAGTCAGCTTTATTGAAATCTCACTATTTGTCAATGAATACACAATCGTGGCGTTTCTAGACATCGAGGGGGCATTCAATAACGTCCGTCCGAGCTCGATATTAAATGTACTGGCAACTCTGAATGTTGTTCCAGGTATACTTAGGCTGCTAGACGAACTGCTAATGAGGCGACGTATTTCGGCCACACTATGAAAGCAAACATACAAAGGTATGTGAACAGAGGCACTCCCCAAGGAGGAGTTCTATCACCTCTTCTTTGGAATGTTGCTATAAACAACCTTCTGGTTTTCCTAGAAAAAGAAAGGATAAAAGTGGTGGCATACGCGGACGATGTGGCTCTAGCAGTCAGGGGAAAATTCCCATCCACAATCAGAGATGTTATACAGAGAGCCCTCCGGATGACTGCGAAATGGGTGAAAGAGAATGGCCTTGGATCCTGCAAAGACAGAATTAGTCATGTACTGCAAAGATCGCAAAACTCCCACGGTTAAGGCCATATCCTGGGGGGGGTATTGAAATTCCATTTGGTGAGTGCAAAATACCTTGGATTTATTCTGGACAGGAAGCTGAACTTTAAGCTAAATATTGAAGAAAGAGCGAGAAAAGCCACGATAGCTTTGTACTCGTGCACAAAAGGCAATAGGAAAAAAGTGGGGACTAAAACCAAAAATTGTGCATTGGCTATACACGGCAGTGGTTAGACCTATAATGCTATATGGTGTTGTAGTCTGGTGGCCGGCACTTCAGAAACCGACTGGTTTAGATAAAGTTCAGCGTATGGCGTGTTTGTGTATTTCAGGCGCATTCAGCAAGACAGGAACAAATTCCCTTAATGTCATGCTGCATCTATTGCCTTTAGACATTTTGGCCAAACAGTCAGCTGCAACAACGGCTGTGCGGTTGCGCGAACTATCGCTGTGGTCGGAAAATGGTTACGGTCACAGTTCTGTCCTCAAAATAATGTCAGATGTGCCTAACGTAGTGGATTACACATTGGCGAAACCACTTTTCGACAAAAAGTTTGAAACTCTAATTCCCAAAAGAGAGGCGTGGTGTAAACAGACCCCGGGGAATAAAAGATATATAGATTTCTACACTAATGGCTCCAAATTGGATGGACAAGTGGGTTTCGGAGTATATTCTAAAGATCTGGAACTTCGAATAGCGAAAAGATTACCTAATCATTGTAGTGTTTTTCAGGCTGAAATATTAGCAATAACAGAGGTGGCGAATTGGCTGAGAAGTAATGTTCCAAAAAATGTTTGCATTAATATATACCCAGACAGTCAACCTGCAATAAAATCCTTGGACTCTGTGTTCCTTAACTCGAAAACGGCCATCGACTGCCACAAATCTGTCAACGAGATGGCTGAGCAGTACAATATGGGTGCTGGCCATAGGAACATACCGGGGAACTGCGAAGCCGATGAGTTAGCAAGGCTAGGAACCACCGTACATATTCCAGGGGAACTAGAATCTGTTGGTATGTCTTTGGCTACCTGCAAGCTCTTACTGCGTGAGAAGGCTGTCATGATGGCAAATGTTCGATGAGAGAATTGCAAGGGTTGTAACGACACCAAGCAAATATGGCCCCATTTAAACTTGAACTGCACTCTAGATATGCTAGTGTTCTCAAGACAGATATCACTTCTGATATCTGCTATAACGGGTCGCTGCCTGATAGGCGAATTGGCAAAAGCTATTGGTGCGAAATATAATGACTACTGTATGAGCTGTCATGATGCGGAGGAAAAGGAATCAATTAAACACCTCTTGTGTGAGTGTCCTGCATTTTGTGTAAGACGTAAGCGAATTATAGGGGCATATCGCTTTAAATTACTGGCGGACCTGGAAAACGTTAACTTAAGCAGTCTGTTGATGTTTTTGGAACAATCTGGTTGGTTCAACAAAAGAAAATAATAGTGAAGGTTCAGTGGTTAAAAATGGAAGTGCCCATATGTAATAGGTACTTTTAGTTAAATGTGGTATCACAATGGACTGAATAGTCTAAGTGAGCCTGCAACTTAATCGGGCTGCCACTTTAACCTAACCTAACGTAGTGGACGTCCAAAAACAGCAACAACAAGAGAAATTGGAGCCTAAGTGCATGATGTGGTATTAAATGATCGACGAATAAAAGTGCGTGAAATACTCATTATATTATTCAAATTAAATAATATTTAGACTTAAGCATATCAAATTTTTGGCCTTATCATAAAACAGTTTTCCGAAACAACAGCATTTTCACAGAAATTGCTCTCTTTTGATTCTTTCGCTGTGTTTTGTTGATATCTTTCTTTCTCTATACTCTCTCTCTCTCTCTCTGACGGTCTCTGAATAAAATATCACAACATATATATGTTTACTCGAAATTTGTAAATGTATATATGTTTACATTCACACATATTATTTTTATGAAACAATTATGCCCAAAACATAATATATTCTAACATATTGACATATGTGTCCCAAACATTTAGTGTTAGTTTAGGAACATTACATGTTTGCACTTAAATATATTGTGTTTAAAAATTGCGAACGAAACACATTTTGTTTATATCGGAACATATGAAAAACATATTTTTCTAACAGTGTATGCATGTCGATTATAGTTGAAATCGGTTCAGATTTAGACATAGCTTCCATATATATGTTTTTCCGATTTTGGCATAAACGTCCAGAATACCCACATCATCCTTGTAGAATCGCCACTGCTAAGTTGAAAACTTGTAGAAATGACTCAAAATTTCCTATACATATAAAACATATGTATCGACCGATCAATCATAAATACACTTTTGCGAAGTTCCCTAAAAATGCCATCAGAGTTAAATGTTTCCGAGTTTATGCAATTTCGGCACGATAACTTCAGCGTGATTAAAACAGACAGTCAGACAGACGGACAGGTTATATCGTTTTGGAATTTCTCCCTGATCAAGAATATATACTTTATGTATTGAATGTGTTACGAAATGACAAATACAATAATCCAAATCACCGTCCCATGGCGGTTTGTACAAAAAGGAATAAATTGAGGTATGTGCCCTAAAATCAAGTACCCAAAACCTAAATTTAAAATTGAATTACTTCTTAACCCTTTCATTACCGAGCTAAAAGTAGCAAGTACAAAATTATTTCTTCTTTAGAACTAATTTATTCTAGTGGTATAGAACAAAGAATAACAGGTTGGCTGATAAGTCCCCGGTCTAACAAAGAAAAACATTTTTTTTTGTCAAAATTCGTTTTTATTATTCAACATAGTTCCTTTCAAGAGCGCTACAACGATTATAACGACCTTCCAATTTTTTGATACCATTTTGGTAGTACTCCTTCGGTTTTGCCTCAAAATAGGCCTCAGTTTCGGCGATCACCTCTTCATTGCAGCCAAATTTTTTCCCTGCTAGCATCCTTTTGAGGTCTGAGAACAAGAAAAAGTCGCTGGGGGCCAGATCTGGAGAATACGGTGGGTGGGGAAGCAACTCGAAGCCCAATTCATGAATTTTTGCCATCGTTCTCAATGACTTGTGGCACGGTGCGTTGTCTTGGTGGAACAACACTTTTTTCTTCTTCATATGGTGCCGTTTTGCGGCGATTTCGACCTTCAAACGCTCCAATAACGCCATATAATAGTCACTGTTGATGGTTTTTCCCTTCTCAAGATAATCGATAAAAATTATTCCATGCGTATCCCCAAAAACAGAGGCCAGTACTTTGCCGGTCGCTGTCCACTCAGCCGACTGTCGATTGGACTCAGGAGTGTAGTGATGTTGCCATGTTTCATCCATTGTCACATATCGACGGAAAAACTCGGGTGTATTACGAGTTAACAGCTGCAAACACCGCTCAGAATTATCAACACGTTGTTGTTTTTGGTCAAATGTGAGCTCGCGCGGCACCCATTTTGCACAGAGCTTCCGCATATCCAAATATTGATGAATGATAAGACCAACACGTTCCTTTGACATATAAAATAATAACGTGTGGCTACTAGAAATAGATCACCTTAATTGCCCAGCAAAACAGCGTCGCCAAAAAAGTAGGGAAAATGTTCTTTTTGGATCCCCAAGTGGTGCAAAATTGGATGATTTGTTATAAGACCATTTCAACAGCCGTTGCACTGAAGTTGCCTCAGTCCTTAATGTATGATCCGAATTCAGTATTTTGTATGTTAATTAAACATTTTTGTGATATATTTTTTAAAAATATAAAACAAATGAATTAAAAAAACTTCCTGTGTAGTTAAAATGAAAAAAAAACTTCTTTTGGAGGACATTTTTGGAAGGGTTTTTAAAGGTGTGCCTTTAGACCCACTTCCAAATCTCTTTGCTGTGTGTTTCCAAGGCCAATATTAGAAATGCAAGAATCGGGGAATACATTTTTTATACATTAAATTGACGAAACCTATGTCCTGCAATATACAACTGCTAAATTATGCTGACTAATGCGAAATTCAAAAGGTAGTCACCAATTACTATAGATCAGGTCAAAAAACGAATAACTAAATGGGTAAGACATAAGATTAGAGCAAAACTACATATGAAAAAGAAAACAGTTATGACAATGTAAAAATTGTCACGCATAATTATACCCTAATGGTCGATGGACTGCATATCCCCATGTAGACGGACTAGTGCTACTAAATTTTATTTAGCTGTTGCTGTTTTTTTTTTTTTTTTTTTTGTATTTGATTTTCTTGAAGCGAATGATTGTCATTGTCAAAAGAGGTTCGTCCGTATTGTCGTTAATTGCCGTCAACGTTAAACGCAGCAATGAAACGGTGAAATGCATTTAACATCAAGAAATTAGGAAAATGTCTTTATGCATGAGTGTATTTGGACAATCACATGTGTGTTCGTGTGTGTGTGTGTGTATGTGTGTGTAATGAATATGCTACCAACTCTCCACCTATGGGGGATATGTTCTTCGGTTAGTCGAATGTTGGACTTTAATTTGTCATCGCTTCTACATAATGAGTGCTCCAAATCACCAGGCAATTTGACGTTTGTATAAGCTTGCTTGCTTGCTTTCAATCTTAGGCGCGGATGGGATAGATGTATCGAGGGGTTGCCAGCATTTCCCGGCGCGCTGCTTAGAAGTGCGATTTGCCCGATAGTGATAGTGATCGGTAAAGACAGCAAGGTAAGTGGCAAGTATGGAACAGAGCTTCTTCGCGCTGATGTACTATGCGATTTGGTGGGCAGTAAGCGTGGAAACAGTTGGAAAATAGCATGCATGCGACATTTACAACAGGGTCCATGTGTGGGAAGCACAAAGCGTTAAGTTTTAGCCGTTTCTGACAGTTTTAATACGACACGACACAGTGGCGACAATTGCTGTAAGAAATAAATCACGAATATCAACACGATGCGCTGTTCCGTTGTCTGTTTCTTCCCAATTCCACTTTAGGTCCCCCTTCGTCTGTCTCTTCACTCTGCTCTTCAGCACTACTCTCGTTTCATTTGATTTCATTGTTGAATACAACTGCCATTCATTTGAAATATTTTGCCAGCTTTAATGTGAAGAGTATTTCCATGTAGCTAACCACAAGACATCCAGACCAAACAGGCTGGCTGAGCGGTAGTTCCCTACGCTAACATAAACTACCAGTCACCTACAGCAAAGCGATGCTGAGGCCCTTGACTCTGCTCTCCGGTGCATCTCAACAATTGTCAATCCATTGATTTACTATGGTCCGATATTATCCAGGGATAATCGGGGCGCGTGTGTGTGTTGTCTGTATGTTTAGCGGATAGGTAACCTCATCAGCCACTCACTCGTATTTCCCATTGTCATAATCATTATCATCAACGACAACTTTAGAGCCGGCGTTGGCGTCTTTTCTAATTTCTGAAAATGATTTACTTTCGACTTTTGCCGAAATCACGAATCCATCTGAGCATCTTCAGCAGCACGATCCAATAGATGCAACAATTTCAACAGCACAAATGCGACATAAAAGCAAAAACAAAACAAAAAAAAAATAAATAACCATCCAAACCCAGACAATCCTGTTCCAATCCCCACTTAAAAGTCTGGAAATACATTAACAACTTCTTTTCCATCATCCCAGGCTCAAAGAAATTGGTGTGAACTTCGCAAACCACCAGTAGCAAAGCAAAAAGCCCTATTTAAAGGATCCACAGTAGCCAGAATAGGGAAAGTTCTATTGCTAATAACACTAGGGGCAAACCTAAATGTATGTGGAATACCCACTGCTCAGGAGGTGGAAATCATATCAGAAACACTCATATCATTTTAATCGAATACTAGCAATTTGTCTACGCGTTTGCTCTACATTTCCTTTAACATTCGTTAAATATCACTCAATATGAAATTTAGAGTTTTGTCAATATTGTTGTTGTATTTTACGAAATTATTAAGCAAATCATTTACATCACAGGCGTAAGTGCCAGAGCGACAGTGATCAATCCATGAATACGGTTACACACACAGAAAAAACATGTTTGGACATGGTTGCCGCATCCATTTAATGCTTATCTAGAGCTTCCAAAAAAGTAGTTTGGATCCCCAATTTGTGATCCGGATGTAGTGAAAACTTGGATCATCTCCAATGAATTTTACACGGGCTTGTCATAGGACCGAAGTACTCCATTTTTTCGATCCTTCGCATTGCTTTAGAAGTTGTGCTTTGGAAGTTCATTTGGATGAATTAAAAAAAAAAGAAAAATTAAAAAACATTTTTTTCCAATTTCGCTTTTTATTTTTATCAGTATTTTTTGTTACACTTTTATTTTCTTATTATCTAATTTTTACATACACATATTACATATTTTTACAAAACTTCTTCGCTTCCACCGGGGGTTGAACTTGGGTCTATTGGCACAATAACAGAACGCCTTAGCACACTTAGTCACAAACGCCATTGAACAAGATGCATCAAAACGTCTATTCAAATGTTTGTGACATGAACCTAATATGACTCCGCTGCATGACATTCTAAATACTTCCTGAGATGTTCTTTTTATTATAAATGAAAAATAAAGAACGCTGGTTCAAATATCACCAGAGGAATTTGTTTTATTAAATATTTTTATAAAATATTACTTTTTTATGTTATACATGGTTTTTATTTTGTTTTTTTTTTCGGCATATATTTTAAATATATATTTTCCATTAAAACTCAACAAAAAATAAAAATGATCGTAATTTAAACCTTCTCAAAAGAACTTCCATGGATGTGAAAAAATCTAACGACACATGTTCAAATCCCAGCGGGGATAATTTTTTTTGTATTTTTTTATTATTTTTTAACTTTTTTATAGATTTTCTATTCTTTTTGGCGAAATTTAATTATTCAAAACTTTAGTTTTCACTTAAAACTGCCTAATTCCGTACTTTCCAAGATTTGTCCAAAAGGACTGCATCGGAAGTGGAAAAAATTGATGGGGAGTCTGGGATGCGCTTTAAAAGAATTTTTTTTTGGAAAAACTTCCAACTTTTTTTGCTGGGTATGTAATTTGATCCATGTTTGTTACAAAAAGTAATTTTTTGCATTATTAAGTAAAAATATTTTTTTGGTACAATTTGATAAAAATAATCCTGAACTAAATGACTGTATACACCCAGAAAAAAGTGACCACTTCTTTAAGTTAAAATGAACTCATTGTTTGAACGATGTGATTTTCGTAGAAATTAGGTAGAATGCATGCCATATATTAGTTAACATTTTGCTATATTTATGTACCACTATACTACAGAATGAAAAAAAATTAACTGAATTGAATTCATATATGGAATGATTTTATTGAATTTTTTTCATTTATTGGGACAAATCTTACATATTTGTGGTAAACCTTTTTACTTCAAATTTAGAACTGCTTACCTTCGTTTTTAAATACAATTTTATTTATTTATATAGGCAATTTTTTCTTCAATAAAATACACGTTTTATTAATATATTAATCATATTTATTAAGAATCAACAGCATCGACTGGCCTTGAAATATTAGTTTATTATTCCACTATTTCCAATTTCCATGTAATGTCCATTTTGTACTTGTACATTTCACTTTTAATAAGTTGCTGCGCAACGAGTTTGTCCTCCTTTTACAATTTCAATACCTACAAATAAAAAAAATCATAAACCAATTTTTTCACAAAAGGTTAGCATCACTGAATGTTACCTGTTAATTGAAGATTCCAAAATGAAGACGAATGAAGGGGTTGTTATTCTGTTTTCTTTCTTTATACACCATCCCGAACATAGTTTTTTCTCACTAATTTAAAATAACAAATATTTTATATATTTTATTTATTATATTATTTTACTATATTATTTTTTAACAATCCCTCCGTATACCATAACAACGCGATTCCAACTAAAAAACCAACCCACGCGCCAACATACCGATTACATCGATGACAGTTATCGATTACAGGTAGATAAAAGAAATATAGGAAAATTTCCTATATTCTAACAAGTGTGTCTCCTTAAGTTTTAAAAGGATTGAATACTTCTTAGTACGAATAAACTAAAATATTTTTCTATATCAAGTGTTATTCGTGTGTATGATAAACTTTCTACAATAAAGGAAGTCAGAATTATCATTTTATAAGAAATTTTACTAAATTTGAGGAAACTTGGTTTTAGTTTATATTTTGTTTATTTTTACGAATGCTTTGTTATCAGTGAATAAAATTTTCTTGTTCAGTAGTAAATTCTTATACCCAGTGAAGAAAACAGTATTAGTAAAATTCCATGCCTTATTCTAGTTAATGAACTATTCCTAACTGCTTTAAGTTTAGGATTTTTTTACTGAAGCAAGTAAATTTTATTATTTTAAACAAAAATTTAACTTAATGGAAATAAATTGGCTAAACTAAATTGATGAACATTTTTCCTTTAGTTCCGAAGGCACTTTTTTCTTGGTGTACCGTGTTGTTCACGGGCATGGTGTTGCAGGCCGTCTATGCAGTGATTGTAATCTGTTCTAAAAACATTAATCAAATTATGATAATACAATTTAAATATGGAAAATTAAAGTGCCATATAATAATCTGAACCGATTTCGATTACATTTTGCACACTTAAAGGGTAGTACATTAGATTACTTTGTGCCAGATTTGACGATGATCGGTTATTATATATTATATATGAAAGCTATATCTAAATTTGATCCGATTTCTTCCAAATTCAATAGCGTTCGTCCTTGTCTCAAAACAACACCGGGTACCAAATTTCATCAATATCGGTTAATAAATGCAACCGGTATCCTGCGAACACCACGGGCTAGATCGACTCAGGAGGTGATTCTGAGTCGATAGGTATATATTTGATGGGGTCTAAAATCTATATTTCTGGTAGGCACCTTTTTGGCATAAATTTATAAAAAAAAAATTATAAATTGCAAAATCTTTTTAATTTAAACTTTTCTCACAGTTTATCTTTACTTAACCCCCTTCCCCCCCAAAAAAAATAAATAAATAAATAAAAATCTTTTCAGTTTAATTGTTATTAATTGGGTCAAATTACCCATAGTGCAATGTAACCATTTTTT
Organism: Haematobia irritans; assembly: GCF_050003625.1. Taxonomy (NCBI): domain Eukaryota; kingdom Metazoa; phylum Arthropoda; class Insecta; order Diptera; family Muscidae; genus Haematobia; species Haematobia irritans. The sequence continues at coordinate 44,609,656 of NC_134399.1, forward strand.
CGTTATAAAATTTGAAATTTTCCAAAAAAAAAAAAGTTTTAACAAATGAGCAATGTTTTGAAGTGGCGTTTCCCAAACAAATTCTTTTTAACAATACCAATTCAGCTGGATTCATGTATCAGAACGCCCACATATCTGACTTTAGCCCATACTTATTGTTTGGGCAAAATTCTTTTGGATTTTCAACTTGTGTTTTCAGGATAAACGTTAACAACTATACAAGTATATATCTAAAATTTCTTTGCAAAGGATTGTGTATCAGAAGCGTTTTTATTACACTGGATTAAGAAGCGATAATCCATATTCTTAACATGACTATTATTTTACAGCTCTTCCAAAATATGTCGCCTTTAATATAAAAGGTCCATATTCAAATCTTGAAAATTGTTCGTAATTACAACTATTTCTTAGAATTTCAGTTGGGATTTTCTGCCGCACATCAATCACAATCATTGTCGTTATTCATCGATTATTTGTCAGGACACATAGGCCTTTAAAGAATGTGTAAAATGCCAATTCACGTCATATTTAAGTGACCATTATGAACGATTATATTCAGTATGGACGATTTCAGGAGTAACATTGCAACACTGTTTACTTCTTAAACATTTAGTGGCCAATCAATTCGCTAGGGACTCCCACATACAATGCAGGCAGAAGATGTCGTCATTCACTTAATGTAGAGTTTTGCTTGGTCATTGTACGTAAAGACGAATTTTCATTTCATGCTGATGACAATGCCAACGATGGACAATGGAGTGTCTCTTAAGATTTTGTTGCAACATCTGGTGGACTTTACCATCATTTTTACTGTAGAACAACAAAATAAAAATAAAAAATCATATACATATAAATATAAATATAAATATATTCTCAAAAACGAACACCGAATCCAATAAATTTTTGATTTAAAAATATTATTTATTTATTTATTTATTCAGCTATGGTAAGCCAGATTGAAGATAAATTCATTAATACAATAAGTTTATAATTACTTTAAAGTTAAAAAAAAATACGGATCAGAAAAAAATAAGTAAGGATAAAAAACTGGGTTTAATGAACAAAACAGATAGATTCAACTTCTTTAAAATGTGACTATTACAACGAAAAAAAAAAGAAGTTGAGAAGAAAAAACTGGTGTACGTTGGCATAATAACGGAATAGCCACTAACAGGAACAAAAAATGTAAGCCGGTGACAGGAACAATTGAAGCGATCAGATACATACGATCAGAACAGGAGAGAAGTTTGCTGGAACAATTCTCGAGACAGCCAATTTTGCAAGGTACAGGGAAAAAAGGCTTAGGCAGAATTATAACGAAGTTCCATGGCAAAGCTTAAAGTGGTGTTCGATGCTGGGCCAGGTGTATCAAAACCCGTTTAACAGTATGTATCGGATCAGATAAATCAAATACGCTGCTAAATTCATTATAATGTTTACAGAGCCGGTAAAAGGAACTGTGTTCCTCGTAATTATTTCTACAGACGGGTAGTTTCAATGGAAAATATTGTCGCGTAACACGTGAAGGAACATTAATGTCAAGTTTACTAATCAATTGTAGTGAGTTAATTTCACCTTTCAAGAGTCTACTAATAAAAACCACATCAAACACTAAACGTCTTCGCTCCAGAGGCGGTAAATCTATCAATTTCAAGCGATTGACATAACGCGGGAGATCCAAAGGATCAGGCCAACCTAAATCACGTAACGCAAAAAGTAGAAATCTCTTCTGAACGGATTCTACCCTACCAACATAACATTGATTACTGGGAGACCAAACGACAGACACATATTCCAGGATCGGACGGACAAGTGAAGAGTAGATACGTTTCGACAGGTAAGGATCATTAAATTCCTTCGACAATCTCTTAATGAAACCCAGTGTGGACATAGCCCTGGAGACAATTGACTAAACATGAGAATCGAAGTTCAGTCTGCGATCAAATTACACACCTAAATCATTAAATAGTTGAACGTCCTCCAATTTAACGTTGTAAATATAATATTCCGTCAATAAAGCATTGGACCGAAAGAAGGTCATCTTCTTGCATTTGCCAAAGTTGAGACACATTCCATTATTGTCACACCAGCGAACAACCTCATCCAAATCGCCCTGTAATCGACAAGAATCAACCGTCGTACTAATCGACGAAAATAATTTCACATCATCCGCATACATTAATATATTTGAGTGATGGATGACAGATCGTTAAGATAAAGAGCGAACAGTACTGGTCCGATACGGCTTCCCTAAGGAACCCCCAGATGTAACCGATATCTTACGAGATGGTTGACCCTTAAACATAACGCATTGAACCCAGAGTACGCTAAGTCGATTTAGCATTTTTTGATGGAGTTCTTTGTCTACAGTGGTCTAAATCATTTTTAGCAATGTTCTATTATCATTATTTTGAATTCGTACATACTAAAAAAATCAACAATAAACATGATGTTAAGATCGGAAAAAGCGAATTTATATCTTATATGGTTTTTGAGAAATTCAAAAAAAAAACTTTGAACTTGTTTCCTGTAAAATTCACTTTTTAGACTTAGCGTACTCTGGAATGGAGACATCGATATGTTGAGCATATTAAGTTTGGGACATTACACTTTCTCAGGATGCAAACATATATTAATTTAGAAATTTCGTATAAACTGTATAGGTTTAGGAACGATAGAGAGGGTGAGACAGAATAGAGGAAAAATATAACCATGGCTGAAAGTTAAATTAAAACAAATAAAAATGTACGTGACTGTCCAGCAAAAAAGTTTGGAAGTTCTTCTTAAGGCACAACTTTAAAAGCACTTCCAAAATGTCCTCCCAAAGATGTTTTTTATTTTAACTGAACAGGAAGTTTATTCGAGTCAATTTTTTATAACTCTCTTTTTTTATATTTTTAAGGGAAATTTAAAATTTTATTGTTTCAAGTGGGTTAAAAACAGATTAAAAATTAATAAATAGTGCAAATTATTTAAATTTTGCCGAAAAAATACTAAATCCTTTTCTAGAAAAATTGCGAATTTTTAAAAATATTTGGTGTCAAACGTTCCAGACAAGCGTTATAATACATTAAAAATTATAAAAAATTTTAAAAATTATTTATTCGTCAAAATATCAAAAATTTCTTTATTCACATCCAAATCACTGGATTCGCATCACACCTTAAGAAGTGATACAAATTCAGTGCAACGGCTGTTAAAATGGTGGACATCCGTCCTATGTCAAGCCCATCTTAATATCATCTCTTCTGCGCCAATTTTGCACCACTTCCGGATCCAAAAAGAACATTTTCACTACTTTTTGGCGACGCTTTTTTTGCTGGGTGAGTAAACGCGAGTTACATATTTTGTATGTAAATAAAATATTTTAATCTATGCTTTTATGCTTAGAGTGAAACAGAATATGTTTGCACAGTGCAAACAATTTTTTGTTTCAACACATTTAACCCTAGCTTTGGCACTATATACACGCTCACAAAAAATCGCTTCTGTAACATATACTCCCAAACATATTTTGCTTCAAGCATATACATTTTTGGCTATTGCCCAAACATTTATATGTTTGATCTCTTCCAATATATAATATGTTTGAAAGCATATTGGTCTAAAAAATATATGTTTTTGTAGTCAATTTCCAAACATTTTGTATTTTTGCATCCAAATTCAATAATGTTGTCTTCCAAAAAACAATATGTTATTATGTGAACATATAATATGTTTGGAAGCATTTTGCACCCAAAAATATTATATGCTTAAAAAAATTCTCCCAAACCATATTGTGCTCAAAATTTTATTTATTTATTTATATATTTACAATCATAATGAATTATGAAAATAAACAGGTAATATAGGTGCTAATAACAACATAGGTTTTCGACCCGAATGCTCAAAATTTTGTTTCTGCCCAATTGTATATTACCCCACATCTTTCTCACTTCCACGAGATTTTTTAGTTCTTAGCACCTTTTTCTGTAATACAAACATTGTAGAAGAAATTATTCAATTGTATGATTTTTTTTATTTTAATTTTACCTTTTGCCGGACGGGGATTCGAGCAGCGGACCACACAGTTTGTAAGGATCAAAGAAGTAGCTGATCAATTGCCCAAGGAAAAATAAAATGTTAATTTTGTAATAACAAGCAACAACCACCAACTTAATTCAATATCGCTCCCTGTTAAATAGCGCTCCAAGCTACTAAACACATATATGTTTATAGGCTATTTCTAAATTAATATATGTTTGCATCCAAGCATATTATATTTAAAAACATTTTATGTCCCAAACATAATATGTTCTAACATATTAACATATATGTCCCAAACATGTTATGCTAGTTTATGAACATTATATGCTTGCACTCAAAAATATTGTGTTTAAAAATTTGTTTTCCAAACATATAATGTTTATAGCCAAACATATGAAAAACAGTCTTTTTCATCCGTGTACAAATGTAAATATATATAATTTGTGACACTCTTACCATTTCAACAATATTTATCCGATTTTTATGAAATTTGGACTCAGTGGCTAATTTTTCATGCTCTTTCATAGTAAGTACAAATTTAACAATATTTTTTTTACAAAATAGCAAGTTTTCAATACCTTTTTTATTTTTCTTCAAAATCTGCCACTATTTACAACTGTAAATATGTTGTTTAATTTGTTTTGAATTATTTCATATCCAAGTAATACAAATTAAAGAAGAGAAAATAAGAACATAAAATAACTATATTTTGAGCAACTGTAGCATTTGGTTTGCACCCAACTGTGCTCCACACAGACTGGTTTTTTACATTGACCACATTTTTGCCTGTAGGACGCTTCCTTTTTTTCTCACCATGGCAGCATATATAGCAAGCGGTTTTTATCCTCTATCACCTTCATCAGGCATAAAAGAAATAGCCAACCATTGTTTGGGTCACCGATAATGTGTCTACAATGCTCAATTTCGTTTTTGTAATTGGTTTAGAGCCGTAAAACAAGATTCACAAAAATTTCATCTTTTCGCTCCATTGAGGATTTAAATCCGTTTTTACTAACCAAAAATTGCTACCTGTCTAATTCAGATAGTTCACCGTCGTTTTCCATATGATATTCCCCCACTTTATTCTCATTTAAATCGGAGTAAACTTTGGCCTCTGTGGTCATATGTGTATAAATCGGACTAAAGATATACATGGGAGCTATATATAAAAAGCGTTCATAACCGCTTAAAAATAATAAAGGAAACACCATATTTACATATGTAAATAGTGGCAGATAATGTAGAAAAACATTGAAAATGAAAAGTTTATCGACTTTTGGACAAGGAAAAAACTTTATATTAGAGAAATGTGTCTTATATGCTAAACAAAACTCGCATTCGAATTTTAAGTACAACAAATCTTTGGTCACACGACAATATCTTTTCAGTCAGATACTTTCCCAAGCAGATCAAATTGAACACTTCCGAAGATAAATGTTAAGACTTTACACCCTCAAAAAAATAACTTTGCTTCAAGCCTATATAGATTCAGGATAGGTCCAAATAAAATATTGCTCGTATTTTTTCAAAGATATTATGTTTCCCCTTAGGCATACACAGGTAGAAAAATATTAATGAGATTTTCTTTGTGTATATATATTTTTATTTCTTTATGTATATATTTTTTACTTGCAGCTTACTCTAAAGGTCTCGCTTTTTAAATACATATATGTTTATATGCTATTACTAAATTAATATATGTTTGCATCCAAACATATTATATTTACAAAAATGTTGTACATATATGTCGCAAACATGTTATAATGTTCAAAGACGTCTTCATAAAATGCTTGCACTTAAAATTAATGTGTTAAAAGATTTGAGTTCTAAACATATATTTTTTTACTCCCAATCATATGAAATACAGCCTTTTTTGTCGGTGTACATATGTAGACCACATCACATTCTGGATTGATAATTATTTCAGTTTTGATTTTTTTTAATTTTTACTCTCATGACACGAATGAGCACGAGAAGTTAAATTTTGTTTCTAGTTTTTTTTTGCAATTTGGACTACGAAATCGGGAAGCGGTGTATATTTGGAATACCAAACTCTTTCTGATATAAGCAAATTTTGTCATTGCAAGTTTCAAAACGGAGATTGTCCAATGTGAGGACTTTACCAAATCATAGACCGATACACATCATATTCGGACCTAATATGCCTCTAGATTTCTAATTTTAGGCAAATTGGACAACAAATTGCGGTGTGTAGAAGCCCAAATAGGCATATCGGTCTATATGGGTACATATACACCATATTCGTAATGCACCATCCAGACTAAACGTTTATCCGGACGACAGTGCTCGTGCCAAATATATCCCAAATATTGGTCACACTATAAGTTATGTTCGAACACAATTCTTAGCGTTCGACCACACTTTATAAACACAGATATTCGGTCCGGTAAAATCTATAATTTGGACGGCGCATTACAGCTCTTTGTACACCTAAAATGCCTGAAAATTTTGAACCATAAAAAGATAAGGTGAATAACAACCCATGAGGAGATATACTCAAAATTGTTAAGATAGGGCCGTTTTTTATGTGATCCGCATACACTGAAAAAAATATTGTCGTGAGGTCAAAGATTTCATGTCTATAAAAAACGAATGCAAATTTTGCTTAGCATAGAAGACGCATTTCTCTAATATAAAGTTTTTTTCCTTGTCCAAAAGTCGATAAACTTTTCAATGACGTCGTATTGTCCTTATAATTAAGTGATTTCACTTAAAAATGGGTATCATAACATGAAAGAAAAAATGTTTGAGCTAAGGTCAACTTGACTTTAATAGTTCAGAAAATTTCTTTAAAATTAATGAAATTGTCTTTATATTTGTTGTCGTTTTGTATCTTGCTTACAAAGAAAAAAATCGTTCCAAAATAGGACATATTTTTCAACACTTTATTTTAAAGACGTTTTCTACTTGAAACATAGCATAATTTTTCCTGAAAGTCGAGTCTGAATTTGGAAAATAAAGTTGTCGTTAACTCGTTTTTAAAGGACTTTGATAGCATATAAAGAGCAAAAGCTGAAAAGCGAAACATTAAAATTTGCTTCCTAGAAGCAAGTACATAAAACCCAAATTTAAAAGAGAATTGTGTTTAAAAGTATCCTTACTTCTCCGCTTCTTTGGGTCGGAATCAATACCAAAATTTTTAAAGTAAAGACAAAATCTTTGGAAACGGACATGCTTTGTTTTCAGTGTATAGACTCCCGGATAACCATACTGATATTAAAATTAAAAACTAAATCTTTTTATACCCTCCACCATAGGATGGGGGTATATTAACTTTGTCATTCCGTTTGTAACACATCGAAATATTGCTCTAAGACCCCATAAAGTGTATATATTCTGGGTCGTGGTTAAATTCTGAGTCGATCTGAGCATGTCCGTCCGTCCGTCCGTCTGTTGAAATCACGCTAACTTCCGAACGAAACAAGCTATCGACTTGAAACTTGGCACAAGTAGTTGTTATTGATGTAGGTCGGATGGTATTGAAAATGGACCATATCGGTCCACTTTTACGTATAGCCCCCATATAAACGGACCTCCAAATTTGGCTTGTGATTGCTCTAAGAGAAGCAAATTCCATCCGATCCGGCTGAAATTTGGTACATAGTGTTAGTATATGGTCTCTAACAACCATGCAAAAATTGGTCCTTATCGGTCCATAATTACATATAGCCGTCATATAAACCGATCCCCCGATTTGGCTTGCGGAGCCTCTTAGAGGAGCAAAAGTCATCCGATCCGATTGAAATTTGGTCCGTGGTGTTAGTATATTGTGTCTAATAACCATGCCAAAATTGGTCCATATCGGTCCATAATTATATATAGTCCCCATATAAACCGATCCCCAGATTTGACCTCCGGAGCCTCTTAGAGGAGCAAAATTTATCCGATCCCGTTGAAATTGGTTACGTGTGTTTAGTATATGGTCTCTAACAACCATGCCAAAATTGGTCCATAATTATATATAGCCCCCATATAAATCGATCCCCAGATTTGTCCTCCGGAGCCTCTTAGAGGAGCAAAATTCATCCGATCCGGTTGAAATTTGGAACGTGGTGTTAGAATGTGGTCTCCAACAAACACGCAAGAACTGGTTCATATCGGTCCATAATTATATATAGCCCCCATATAAACCGTTCCCCAGATTTGATCTCCGGAGCCTCTTAGAGGAGCAAAATTCATCCGATCCGGTTGAAATTTGCAAAGTGGTGTTAGTATAAGGCCGCTAATAACCATGCCAAAATTGGTCCATATCGGTCTATAGTTATATATAGGCGATCCCCAATCACACAAAAATTGGTCCTTATCGGTTCATAATCATGGTTGCCACTCGAGCCAAAAATAATCTACCAAAATTTTATTTTTATGGAAAACATTGTCAAAATGTTATTTCTATAGAAAATTTTGTCAAAATTTATTTCTATAGAACATTTTGTCAAAATTTTATTTCTATAGAAAAATTTGTCAGAATTTTATTTCTATAGAAAATTTTATCCAAATTTTATTTCTATAGAAAAATTTTCAAAATTTTACTTCTATAGAAAATGTTGTCAAAATTTTATTTCTATAGAAACTTTAAACTTAATTATATACGTATTTAATCGGCCTTTTTTAGTTTAATATATACCACGTATGGACTATGTGGTATATATTACGGTGTTAGGAAGTTGCCATCGGCAGGTGTTACCGCAACCCAAGTAATTCGATTGTGGATGACAGTCTTCAGTAGAAGTTTCTACGCAATCCATGGTGGAGGATACATAAGCTTCGGCCTGGCCGAATTTACGGGCGTATATACTTGTTTAATACTGGAATATTTTTCAACTATTATCGTGACTCACAAACGGATTTGTTTAGATTTTAAACTTTTCTTTCAGCATTAAAATTACCGATGATTTAAACCCTCGTTGCACCGAAAGAATTTTCTTCGTAAAAACAACAAAAATTGTTGATAAAATTCGAAATTTGTCATTGTTTTACAATCAAAGAAACCTTTCATTAAAAGTACGAAATATTTTGTTGTTTTCACAAAGAAAAGTTTTTCCAAATTTTTCGTAGTTTCTAAGAAACAACTTTGTACTTTTTATGAAAAAGTTTCATACTTTTTATGAAACCATTTCCTTCTTTTTATGAAATTATTTCGTACTCTCTACGGAATTTTTTTCATACTTTTTATGAATTGTTACGTACTTTTAACGAAACAATTTCGTGAAAAATGTTCATACGTTTAGAATAATATTTATAGTCCAAACTACATTTGGTTATAGTCACAAGTTTGAAAATTATCATCAGTATTTTACATCTTAAGTTTTAGAATAACTTTTAGTTTGATTGCTTCACTTTTATTCATAGCATGATGTTACCCAAATGAGAAGTAGCATAGACATGCATTAAAAATTTAATAAAGAATACACTCAAGCACATTATCAAAGATAATTTTATGTCGCGAACGGAAATTTCTTCGTTATTTTAATGAAAATGTTTCGTACTTTTTATGACGAAATTTTAGCGCAGAATGTTTCATAAAAACTTCTTCACAAAAGTCATTACATTCGAAGAAAGTTTCATTAAAAGAACGAAAATTTACGAAAATGAATGAAAATTTCTTTGTTTTAATGAAGAAGTCACAAATAATAGTTATTGAAGAATTTTTCGTAAAATTGACGAAGAAAATTCTTTCGGTGTATAAGATCCTAGGTCCATGTTTTCACACTAATTAATATCTAAAAAGCAACGATTCAAGAGATATATTCTAGAATATTATTCACTAATAATAAATATTTTATACTAGGGAAGCTATATTTTTTAACACTAATTGATGAATGTTAAAATATTGTTGTTTATATATTATTTTAATTTAATACCTATTAATAAGGCTACAATAACAATTTATAAGATGCTATGTTGTTGTACTGGAAACACTATTGAATAAATAAATAAAATAAATTGTCTGCACACTCCATTATGTCGGCCAATAATCTGTGAACCAATGCAACATTATATCGATTGCGAATTTCAATGTGAAAGTGTATCCCCTAAGTAGTCGTAATGAAGGCAATTGTTCCACAAGTCAGATTTAGAGTTTCACTCATGAAGATTGTATGGCTTGGTTGTGGTATTCCGATGTTGTCATGTCCCTTTTCCTATTCGAAATCATGCAGACCAATTTCGGAAATTGCTAACACATATTTGAAAAAAAAAGCGAACAAACAGAAAACAAAGTGGACGATTTGCTAACACGATCTGCATGGCAAAAGAGACAAAATATACAATAACCATCAACTACATCGAATTCCAAAGCAAACGTCATTATCCACAGCAGATAGACGGAATTCACTATCGAGTGGAGTCGTAGTTGTCGTAGGATCGATTAAGCAGTCAGCCAGCATTGTCCGCCTCTTGCTCTGTTGGTGAATTATGAAATGTGACACACCTTGAGGCATTTGAACAATTGCCACAAACGCAATGGCGATACCCATTTATGATTCTGTACCTAAAGGTGCGTCAAACGGGAGAGATGACGAGGAGTTTCATATATTGTTTATGTTTATTTACAGTACCAAAATTCCTATGCTATGCTGATGTGTGCAAATAAGGCTGAACTTCATAATTTCAATGTATCGAATATATTTAAGACGACGGTCACTACCCCCTTTTCCGCCAACCTCAATCAAGGACTGATTACCTCAATATACATATACATCAATCCACATTGATTGTGAAATATCTCTGGAACATGCTGATAGTATTACTGATTATAAGCCTTAGCTTTAGAAATTTAATTACAAGTGTGGGTGAACTAAATACAATACCAGTGACCAATTCTACTTCATAGTTGGACCCTTCAAGCATTGCCATTCGAAAACTACATATCGTTTGGCGTAAATCGTAACCATATGTACACGGACGAGAAAGACTGTTTTTCATATGTTTGGGTGTAAAAAATATATATTTGGAACTAATTTTTTTAACACATTATTTTTAAGTGCAATCATATAATGTTCATAAACTAGCATAACATGTTTGCGACATATGTGTTAATATGTTAGAACATATTATGTTTGGGACATAACATTTTTATACCCTGCGCCACACTGTGGAACAGGATATTATAAGTTAGTGCATATGTTTGCAACACCCAGAAGGAGACGAGATAGACACATGGTGTCTTTGGCAAAAATGCTCAGGGTGGGCTCTTGAGTCGATATAGCGATGTCCGTCTGTCCGTGAACACATTTTTGTAATCAAATTGTTCTCTAGGTCGCAGTTTTAGTCCAATCGACTTCAAATTTGGCACAAGTATGTGTTTTGGCTTAGAATAGACCCCTATTGATTTTGGAAGAAATCGGTTCAGATTTAGATATAGCTCCCATATATATATTTCGCACGATATTGACTTATATGGCCCCAGAAGCCAGAGTTTTACCCTAATTTGCTTAAAATTTTGCACAAGAAGACCAATTAGTACTATAGTCAAGTGTGCCAAATTTTATTGAAATCGGTTCAGATTTAGATATAGCTCACATATATCTTTCGCCCCATATGGACTAATACGGTCCCAGAAGCCAGAGTTTTACCCCAATTTGGTTGAAATTTTGCACAGGGAGTAGAATTAGCATTGTAGCTGTGCGTGCCAAATTGGGTTGAAATATGTTCAGATTTAGATATAGCTCCAATATATATCTTTTGGCCGATTTACACTCGTATGACCACAGAGGCCAATTTTTTGCTCCGATTTAGTTAAAATTTTGCACAGGGAGTAGAATTAGCATTGTAGCTATGCGTGCCAAATTTGGTTGAAATCGGTTCAGATTTAGATATAGCTCCAATATATAGCTTTCGGGCGATTTACACTTATATGACCACAGAGGCCAATTTTTATCTCCGATTTAGTTGACATTTTGCACAGGGAGTAGAATTAGCATTGTTGTTATGCGTGCCAAATTTGGTTGAAATCGGTTCAGATTTAGATATATCTCCCATATATATGTTTTTCTGATTTCGACAAAAATGGTCAAAATACCAACATTTTCCTTGTAAAATCGACACTGCTTAATCGAAAAGTTGTAAAAATGACTCTAATTTTCCTAAACTTCTAATACATCGAGCGATAAATCATAAAGTTTTGCGAAGTTTCCTTAAAATTGCTTCAGATTTAAATGTTTCCCATATTTTTTACTAACATTGTGTTCCACCCTAGTCCATTAGCCGACTTAAATTTTGAGTCTATAGATTTTGTAGAAGTCTATCAAATTCTGTCCAGATCGAGTGATATTTAAATGTATGTATTTGGGACAAACCTTTTTATATAGGCCCTAACACATTTGACGGATGTTATATGGTATCGAAAATTTAGATCTACCAAGTGGTGCAGGGTATAATATAGTCGGCCCCGCCCGACTTTTGACTTTCCTTAGAAATAGCCCATAAACATATATGTATGTTTTTAGAAGGAGAGACCTAGAGAGTAAGCTGCAAGTAAACTAATGGAAGAACCCATTGGCGCCTTAAAATTATATATACACAAAGAACATTTTATTAAAAATGTTCTACCAGTGTATACCTAAGGTGAAACATAATATGTTTAAACAATACATATACACAAAGAAAATTTTATTAATTTTTTTTCTACCAGTGTACACCTAAGGTGGAACATAATATGTTTAAACAATACAACAATATTTTCTTTGGACCAATCCTGAAAACATATATGCTTGAAGCAAAATGTGTTTGAGGAATATGCTACAGAAGCGATTTTTTTGAGGGTGTAGAAAAGAGTTTTACGGTTTCGTTTAAACTTTCTCAAATTAACCAAAACTGTCTAAAATTAACAAAAATGGTCTTTCTTCTGATTGAAGTGGAATGAAAGGAACTTAAGATCAATTTTGAAAAATTCATTACTTGCAATTCGAAGCAAATCGCATAGCTTTAGTGGAATTTTCCAGGGATTGTGCAAGGGGAAACACTCCTCATCAACTGTATAAAATACGCTTTGCATTTCTATTAAATCACAGATGTAAAGACATTCAAATAGACTTTAAAAAAGTCGGACACGGGACAGGTCTCCCAAAAATTTAAAATAACCTTCTAAATTCCCTGTAAATTTTAATTAAATCGGAGAATTGAAATGCCTCTAAATACATATATGATGGAGGATATTCGAACTTAAACTGCAAGAATAGTTTTCTTTTTTCAGAAACGAAAACTTGGATACTTACAAAAAGACTTTATAGATTTTCACGTTCCTGGCTTAGTATGCTGCTAATTTCGAACAGGTGCGATTTAAAGACGAGCTTTCCGTAAAATTATGTACGTGCTTACATGAAAATCATGGTGGCCTCAAGTGGCCCAAGGGCAAGCGTTACGACATAAACATTGTGCGATTTCGAAAACTGTTACTCATCGAATAAAGAAAAATTATTGTTAAAATACAAAAGTGTATATTGCTAATAGAATTCATTTTTTATTTGGGTTACAATTGTAGTTGCCATAGAAGCAAACATTGACACATGTAGGTCCTTAATAAACAACCTGTGTATTCTTCCAATGGCAATAATTTGGAGAAGGTTGCTGGCACTCAGTCTGCCATTGAAATCGTAGTTGGGTGTTTCCTTCAATGGAAATGGTATTGTTGGCACTGAAATATGTAAGTCTGTAAAGACTTTGTGTTTCTCTACACCGATTCGCTTACAAGGAATTTGTGGCCTCCTTTGCATACTTCAAACAAAGTTAGAGTAGAGTATAACATATCATGCAATATTCATGTTTGTGTACTTTTTTATTATTTATTTATTTTCGTTTCCAAGGTATGGATGACCCATTTGGATAGTTGGGCATTTGAAATCGAGTTAACATAATTAGTGATATCCTCAATTTTTGTACCATGTTGTGACATGGGGTGTTTTATACCAATAAAATAAGTTGGTAATAATTTCATACCATCGTGTACTTAACGTAGTTGTTTATCAGATTTTTGGCAAAATTCATAGATCAAACTTTACTCTTTGACTACAGTTGAATAAAATGTAATTGTATGTTTATAGCCTAAACAATTCGATCAAACAATTTTGTATACTCGCGATCACTTTGGCCACATTTCGGAGGTGTCCACTTATAAGAGGTGCATATGATTGAGAGGTTTTACTGTAATAGAATTAAAGAAAAAATAGCGTTGTCTAAATTAGTTAAAAATATTTTATAGAAATAAATTGCGCTAACTTTAACTGAAAGTTAATTAAATAAAGTTTAACTCTAATTTGATTTCATTAAAATAATTTTAATGTCTTACAATCAGTGTTACCGTTGTGCGACTTTAGTCGCATTTTGCAAACTTTCAAGTCAAGCGACTTTTTGTGCGACTTTTTTAAAATATGTAAAATGTGCGACTTATATCGAAACATATGAAAAACATATTTTTCTAACAGTGTAGAATAAATCCATTTAGAGATTTATTCTAGTTTAAGTTTATTAACTTTTATTATTAAATTTAGTTTTCATCTTCTTTAGAACACTGCTTTGCGATTATACAAACAATTTTTTTTAAATTTGTTTTTATGTTACTTACTTCCACTTGTTAATGAAGAAAGCCAGTATTACCACTGCCATTTATTACACAAATCGCTGTAACCTCTAAAGATATTCGGCAAAGCAGGAGCTGACGAATTCTGTCAAGAACTACTGTTGGTTAGTATTGTCCTTAGGGAATAACAAAATTGAAGTAAATCACTTCTATTCATCTTAGATCTACAACGGGCAAACTTAATACCGCTCTTTCTTTTGGTCACTACAAGTTTAGGTTCGATAGAGGAATAATGTGGCACACTAAGAATAATGAAAAATAATTCAATTTTATGTTCAATTATTTTTCACCAAATATCCTACCAATTAACATACACATAATCAACCACAACAGCTCAGAATTAAATACGATCATATTGAACTAATTTATTAACCGATCTTCTACCAATCAAGAAGAAGTTATTCCGTTATAAATTGAGTAATGAAATCCGGTGGATTGGTTTACTTCCATACACCGCTTACCGGTTTTTATGAAAATCCCATTGTTGGTGGACTATATTCTTCATAGCTTTAAAATTTCAAAATAACTGAAAATTTCAAATAACTGAACCGGTTGAAACGTTTGTGCCGGTTCATTTCATATTTTCGGTTTTAACCGGTTTGGAGAAAAAAAAAAAGCCGAAACCAGATTTTCAAAGAATTTTGTTATTTGGAAGCCCTCTCAGACCAATTTTTCGTAGTGATAAAGTTACTATATTCTGGCGAAGGGCATAAAGCTAAATGAATACAACTGGAAATATTTTCGATTTTGGAGTTATCGACTAAACGAATCACCTTTGGAGGAACTTAACACTAGAGTAAATATCAAGATCCAAATCTTAGATAAATTTAAATACGGTTCAATTTACTTGAAAAATATAAATTTAAATGAAAAAAAATAATTTCGAACGCATTTATTCTCAAGAGGCTAATGAATTTCATCCACTCGTAGTTAAACTGGCATACAATCATTCAGCCTTTATTTTTTTATGTGTATACCAAGTGTTGATAATTTCGTAAATTTGTGCTACTTTTCTTCAACATCCTCATAGCTTGCTTACGGCACGAGGCAGGGTTCAGTTAAATGTGGGGGCACCCCTTCCTCCAGAACACCAAGCAAACGATGATGGCTAAAATTATTCTCGCTTTTCCTAATCGCAGCATATAATTACCACAATCGGAGAGGGGTAATCGTTATCAAATGCTCCTGCTGAATAGCGCCGAACATGGCTTTGCAATTTTGAAATGATCTGGCGTTCCAACGGTGCAATCGCCCGCATTTGTGGTGGCATTTGAGACGACACGACATTCAAAGGCTGATAGGGAGAAGAAGGCAGGAATGCGTGCGTTAAAGATTCCAGAACTCCATGACCGCTTTATCGAAAAATAATGCCTAGATTGTTAGATGAAGTTGTGATGGGCGCTGGTCGCTTTTATTCCTACGAAATAGTCGCTCAATGGAAGTTTTGGTTACCTCTTTTGGTCACGAGCCAAACGTTTGCTTCTTGATTGCAATGTAGCAATCACTGCTGGCCACCAATTACAATTCAAAATCATTGATTACACTGATATTGATGGTGATGGGCGATGGTGTAGTTAACGCCGCTGGTGACCTAATGGCTTTACATTACGTAGCCACTGCTACCAATGCCCCGCTTCGGTATCCTAACCCATGAAGTAATTGCACTGCTATGCTATCGTAAAATCCATATAACTAAACTCCATTCATAGTCATTGAGTTCTGTATGGATTAGGGTCACTGCAAGGAGTAACTGAAAGCTAACTGTTTGAAGATATTCAACGAAAAAAAGAGTCACTGGCACATATTCTAAGTAATTTAGATTTTTTCTTTGTTTTGCTCAATGTTTTAGCGATTAAAATGAATAAACGTTCATTGAAAAATGGGCGATTTCTTTCATCGATAATGTGTGTGTCCAAGTGGCCGATGATTAAGAGACAAATTTCCCAGCAAAAAAGTTTCGCCAAAAAAGTAATGAAATTTTTCTTTTTGGATCCGGAAGTGGTGCAAAATTGGCGCAGAAGCGATGAATTTAACATGGACTTGTCATAGGACGGATGTCCACCATTTCACTTCCTAAGGTCTGATGCGAAATCAGTGTTTTGGATGTGAATTACACGCAGAGAAGAAACGTGATTGTCACAATCATATTCGAAGTGCAAAATAATATGATGGGAGCTATTTTTGCGGCGACCATGTAACATTTAACCTGCAACCATGTTGGCTCAGTGAACATGGTTCTAAGAAAAATATAATTGTCCTCATCTAAAATGTTATTATATTGATAAAAAGGATTTTGTTTGAATGAAAAGACAATGGTCACAATTTAAAATGTTATGGTATTCATTAAAAATGTTTTTGTCCTAGATAAAAAAAAACATGGTCACAACCTAAAATGCTTTGATCTTTATGAAAAAACTTTTTTCATCGTCGACAAAAGGAAGCCACTTGAGAAAAGAAAACACAAAATTAACTTTATTTGTTTGTTTTTATTTATTTGTAAACTAATTCATTGTTTATTTGTATTTACACACAAAGAAAATTTCATTAAAAGTCAACCAACGAAAAATTATCATTGATATAATGAAACATTTGCATTAATACAATGAAACTATTCGTTAATAGTACGAAACGTGACGATGGTTGACAGAAAATTCGTTATAATAACGAAACATTTCGTTGTATTAACGAATTTGTTTCGTTGGCTGACTTTTAACGACACATTTCGTTAATATAACGAAACTTTTTCTATTAGTGTATAATGCCGTTCAAGCAAACATCATATATTTTTACACACTCTGTTTTATTTCAATTTCAACAATAAGTAATCGTGCCCATCAAATGTACAAACGCAGACAAGATGTAAAATTCTTTTCGCTGCAAAAAAGTTAAAAAATTAAATGGTCACGAAAAAAATGTAAATGGTCTTTATGACCATGTAATGGTTCTAGACGTGTCTATACCCAACCTATAAAAATACTTTTTTCCCTGTAAAAAAGTAAAACAATTGAATAGTAAGGTACATGATTTTCCCTACCATTTAATGATCTCAAATTCTATCATTTAAATGATAGAACATGTTTGCGGTATTTGAGAACCATTCAAACGCTTATTGCCACCATACATTTTTCTCAAAAACTATTTTTACAAAGACAAAATACATGGTTTCCGCGGCAATTACATACTCTAGATAAGCATTAAATGTATGCGGCAACCATGTCCAAACAAAATATGTGATATTTTGACAAATACTAAATTTTAACATTGTTTATGATTTGTAATGCATTCTAACTCAAGATTTCTAGAATGGATTTAACATTTTTTCGGCAAAATTTAAATAATTTGTATCATTTTATTAATTTTTAATCCGTTTTTAACCAATTTGAAACAAAAAATTGTAATTTCTCATTAAAAATATGTGAAAAGCGAGATATAAAAAATTGATTCAAATGAACTTCCTGTGCAGTTAAAACAAAGAACATCTTTGGGACAACATTTTTGGAAGTGCTTTTAAAGTTGTACCTTTAGAAGAACTTCCAAATTGTTTGCTGGGAATTTTTCATATCATGTCATTCTAACTATATTAGCACGATAATGGGTGAAACGTATTGAGAATCAAGTGAAAAACGATTTCATATCATATCATTGTATTCAATTGTTTGAGATTTTCATAATGTGGCATTCAAATAACTAGAATTTACTGGAATTTTTGAAGTTAATTCTTACTATTTTTAAGAAATATACTGCTACTTTAGTTAGCAGTAAACTTATTGGTATTCCCAGTAAAAAAGGCATCGCAAAAAAAGTAGTGAAAATGTTCTTTTTGGATCCGGAAGTAGTGCAAAATTGGCGCAGAAGCGATGAATTTAACATGGGCTTGTCGTAGGACGGATGTCCAGCATTTCAACAGCTGTTGCACTGAATTTGCACCATTTTTTAGGGTTTGATCCGAATTCAGTATTTTGGATGTACATTAAAAAATTGTGTGATATTTTGCCAAATAAACAATTTTTATATTCTTTATGATTTTTAATGCTTGCTTTGTCTGAAACGTTTGACTTCAAATATTTCCAAAAATTCTCAATTTTTCTAGAATGGATTTTTTTCGACAAAATTTAAATAATTTGTACCATTTTATTAATTCTTACTCTGTTTGTAACCTATCAAAAAACATAAAAAGTTAAAATTACCCATTAAAAAAATATGAAAAAATCGAGTTAAAACTTAGAAAAGTATACTCATGTTTAGTTCATAAAATTTTTAATCTACACAGATGAAAAATACAGTTTTTCATATATTACGGTGTAAAACTTATATGTTTGGCACTCAAATTTTTAGCACATTATTTTTAAGTGCAAGTATATAATGTTCATAAACTAGTATAAGATGTTTGGGACATATGCAAACATATATAATATAATGGAATTTTCCTATAAACATATATATATATATATATATATATATATATATATATATATATATATATATATATATATATATATATATATATATATATATATATATATATATATATATATATATATATATATATATATATATGTGTGTATAGAAGCCTGAACTAAATGGTAGTCGATAATCAATCAATACACCCTCAAAAAAAATCGCTTCTTTAACATATGTTCCAAACATATTTTGCAGGAAGCACATATATTATGGGATACTGCCGAAACATTAATATGTTTGTTTTATGTGAACATATTATATGTTTGGAAGCATATTGAGCCCAAAAATATTATATGCTTGGAAGAATTTTTCGCAAAGACGATTGTGCTCATTCCCTAACATACTCGTAATTTTCACTTCCACGAAATATTTTAGTTCTTGGCACCTTTTGCTGTAATACAAATAATGTTGAAGAAATTATTCACTTTTATAAATTTTACCTTTCGCCTGCACGGAGAATCGAACCGAGGACCATACAGTTTGTAAACCAACACACTATCCACTGGGCTACGTAGCTGTTATAGTCACCAGTAGATAATTATCGTTATAAGTTACATTTATATAGCATAGTTTACAGCGCCCACGAGCCCATGCAAACATAACATTATTTAACAGAAACATACATGTGTTTGCTACGTGGAGCAGTGGTTAGCATGTCTGCCTTGCATGCAAAGGGTCGTGGGTTCAATCCCTACTCCGACCGTACACTTTTTTGTTTTTTTTTTTTTAATTTACACATTTATATTTATACTATATTAAATTTTTATAATGAAACTTCGAAATGTGGGTTATTAAAGATTTATAGTCAGTAACAGTGCTTGGTATAAACGAAATTGACTTATTTTTGGATAAAATATTATTTTTTTTTCAAAAACTCTAACAAAAGAAGAACGTGGAGTCGAGTATAAACGTACATAAAAAATTTTATAATATAAACATAAATTTATTTAGGCGTGAACAGTTTTTTACTAGCATTTAAAAACATCGCTCTAAAATGCCTTTTATTTTTCTTTAATAATTCATTTTAAAGAAAATAAACTTTTTAAATTGTTTTAGCTGCAAAACTCGAACTTAATGTCCGCTTTTATATTTGAAGGTGTCAGTCAACTCCTCGTGGACTACTTATTAATAAGGAGGAACTAAACTTTGTTTTTATACATTTTACTTTGTAATTTTTCACTATTTCCTCCTTATTTTATTTTACTGTCCCAACTCTAGAAAGAGTATAGTGCCCTTTTGTTATTTTTATGAAGACCCCTGTTTTCTTTTAACGAAAAATTGTGCCCATAATGCCAAAATGATAAACAAAACACATGTCCACACATAAAAAAAATGCTGCTCTCAAGGCGAAAAAGCCGAATATCTATTCTCTTTATTCAAATTAAGTAATATTTAGACTTAGGCATATCAAATTTTTGGCCTGATCATACAACAGTTTTCCGAAACAACATACAAGCGGTTTCACAGAAATTGTTCTCTTTTGATTCTTTTGCTGTGTTATGTTGATATCTTTCGTCAACTCTCCCGGTTTCCATCTCTATTTCTTTCTCTATACTCTCTCTCTCTCTCTGAAAAAAATATCACAACATATGTATGTTTAGTCGAAATTTGGAAATTTATATATGTTTGCATTCACACATATGATTTTTATGAAACATTCATGCCCCAAACATAATATATTCTAACATATTAACATAGATGTCCCAAACATTTAGTGTTAGTTTAGGAACATTACATGTTTGCACTTAAATATATTGTGTTTCAAAATTGTGCCCGAAACACATTTTGTTTATATCGGAACATATGAAAAACATATTTTTCTAAGAGTGTATAACATACATTTCTTACAATCCAAAAATCAATATACATTCCTCCTGCTAAAGAATTTTTCAACCAAACTAATTCAATACCATAATTACATTGAAAAATATTGTCGTGAGTCCGAAGATTACATGCCATTAAATTTAGTTGTACAAAGGTCCTTAGACTACAAGATGGTTGGATGGACGATCGTTTCGGAAATGCCAAATTCCTCATTAGCATCCTCTACTTTCAATAATAAATATAACATATATATAAAATCCATGTAATGTTTGTTTATTTGCTTGGGTAATCTCGGAAACGGCTGAACCGATTGATTGACTTAAAATTTTCAGAGAACGTAGACGGTGATCATGTGGTGAAAATAAGGCACCTCATTTTTCAAAGTTCTCCGATTTTCTTGAAATTTTCAAGGAACGTTGGGTGGCATATAGACAAAGATACACTACTTTACTTATCGATAGTTGTTCGGAGAGGCGACTTCCCTTGCCCGACATTTTAAAGCTTGAGGAAAATTTCCCCGATTTTCTTGAAATTTCAATTTTAGGGTTGTCCCTCTCGACAAAATCCCTTTTCCCGATGAAATATCGATCAAAACTGAGTAATGCATTTTCGAAACAATGTTAGTTCGAACTACCGAGTACATATTACTAAATATTATCAAATGTTGCTTGGAGAAATTTAACTACACAATACATGCAACTACTGCATGAGTGAAATCTGTCGTAAAACTAAGTGCTGCCCAATTCTGCTGAACGACTAATGACACCACATAAAGAGAAATGCACCACAGCTGAAAGTGCTTTATCTTCTTCCTTAATCTGAAAAACCCCGTAATCAATTCCACAAATAAATTGAAATCCGTATTCATGTGAATTTCGAAATTCACTTTAAATGCTTTGTAATGTTTTCAGAAAGATTATTTTTTTCTTCTCTTGCGAAAAATTCCTTAAAGGATATGGTTGCATGCAAGAATTGGTCTACATCGGTCTATAATTATACAGAGCCCCCATATAAACCGATCCCCAAATTTGTGCTAGGATATGATACATTGTGCTAGGATATGGCCACTAACAACCTTGCCAAACTATGTTCATATCGGTCTACAGTTAGACCGGTCCGATCACCCAAAAATTGGTCCTTATCGGTTCATAATTGTATATAGCCCACCATATAAAGCGACCCCCATATTTCAATATTTTTTGACCTATATACACGGACGAAAAAGACTGTTGTTCTTATGTTTGGGTGTAAAAATGTTATGTTTGGAACTCAATTTTTTAACACAATATTTTTAAGTGGGATATATATGTTAATATGTTAGAACATATTATGTTTGGGAAATAAAATGTTTGTAAATATAATATGCTTGGGTGCATACATATATTAATTTAGAAATAGTCTATAAACATACATGTGTTTAGAAAGAGAGAATTAGAGAGTATGTTGCAAGTAAAAGAATGGAAGTAACCAATTAGCGCCTTATAAATATATATACACAAAGAAAATTTCATGTTATCATGATACATGTTACAGAAGCGGTTTTTGTTTGAGAGTGTATACCTTTTTTTGTCTAATATATACCATGTATGGACTATCTTGCAATTTAGAAGACGATGTTAAAAAGTTTTAAGATACCATGCCATTGGTAAGTTTTACCTCAACTCAAGTAATCCGATTGTGGATGACAGTCTACACAATCCATGGTGGAGGGTACATAAGATTCGGCCTGGCCAAACTTACGGCCGTATATACTTGTTCATTTCTCGATACGGGTATGGTGTGTTCTGGAATATTTCAGTTGTTCCAGTAAAACGCTACACACTAAACGTAACGATATAGGCTATATCGATCCCAATTATAAACCATTTTTCCGTTTTAACTTCCTAAGGGCATGTATGTCGCAATTTTTGAATGATTTGCTTGAAATTTTAAATCTACAGGTATTTTAAGGTTCAAAAGGGCTTTGCTAAATTTGTATATACAGTGGGGAGCATAACCGAGTGCATGTTTACCACATCTGCACTATTTATTTAATAAAAACCATTCCTTAAGTCTAATTGCTACACAGAAAAAAAATTTCGTAGTTAAACTAACGCTAAATTTAACTTATTTTTATTGGAAAAAATTATTTGCTTGTAGCTAAATTTTATTATTTTTATCGAAATTTTCCACAGCTTAATGAAATCTTACTTGTTTTTAAGTATGTCTCAAACATTTTATGAACTAAACGCGAGTATAAAGTTCAATGACCGTACACATAAGTTCAATATGAACTAAAACAAATGAAAATTTTCGTACGATTCCCAAAAATAGTAAGAATGAACTACTGTTTGGTTAAAATGCACCCTCAAAAAAAATCGCTTCTCTAACATATGTTCCAAACATATTTTGCAGGAAGCATATATATTATTGGATACTGCGGAAATATTAATATGTGTGTTTTATGTGAACATATTGTATGTTTGGAAGCATTTTGAACCCAAAAATATTATATGCTTGGAAGAATTCTCCCCAAAGAAGATTGTGCTCATTCCCTCTGTAATACAAATAATGTTGAAGAAATTATTCAATTTTATAAATTTTTTAAATTTAACCGAGGACCATACAGTTTGTAAGCCATCACACTATCCACTGGGCTACGTAGCTGTTATGGCCATCAATAGACAAGTATCGTTATAAGTTATATTTATGTAGCATAGTCTGCAGCGCCCACGAGCCGATGCAAACAAAACATTATTTAACAGAAACATACATTTGTTTGCCACGTGGTTAGCATGACCGCCTTTCATGCAAAGGGTCGTGGGTTCAATCCCTGCTCCGACCGTACACCATTTTTATACCCTCCACCATAGGATGGGGGTATATTAACTTTGTCATTCGGTTTGTAACACATCGAAATATTGCTCTAAGACCCCATAAAGTATATATATTCTGGGTCGTGGTGAAATTTTGAGTCGATCTAAGCATGTCCGTCCGTCCGTCCGTCTGTCCGTCTGTCCGT
Source organism: Haematobia irritans (assembly GCF_050003625.1). Taxonomy (NCBI): domain Eukaryota; kingdom Metazoa; phylum Arthropoda; class Insecta; order Diptera; family Muscidae; genus Haematobia; species Haematobia irritans. The sequence goes on from NC_134399.1 coordinate 44,633,565, forward strand.
CCGTCCGTCTGTCCGGCTGTCCGTCCGTCTGTGGAAATCACGCTAACTTCCGAACGAAACAAGCTATCGACTTGAAACTTGGCACAAGTAGTTGTTATTGATGTAGGTCGGATGGTATTGAAAATGGGCCATATCGGACCACGTTTACGTATAGCCCCCATATAAACCGATCCCCAAATTTGGCTTGGGGAGCCTCCCGGAGCAGCAAAATTCATCCGATCCGGTTAAAATTTGGTACGTGGTCTTAGTATACGGTCTCTAACAACCATGCAAAAATTGGTCCATATCGGTCCGTAATTATATATAGCCCCCATATAAACCGATCCCCAGATTTGACCTCCGGAGCCTCTTGGAGGGGCAAAATTCATCCGATCCGATTGAAATTTGGTACCTGATCTTAGTATATGGTCTCTAAGAACCGTGCAAAAATTGGTCCATATCGGTCCATAATTATATATAGCCCCCATATAAACCGATCCCCAGATTTGACCTCCGGAGCCTCTTGGAGGGGCAAAATTCATCCGATCCGGTTGAAATTTGGTACCTGATGTTAGTTTACGGCCTCTAATAACCATGCAAAAATTGGTCCATATCGGTCCATAATTATATATAGCCCCCATATAAACCGATCCCCAGATTTGACCTCCGGAGCCTCTTGGAAGAGCAAAATTCATCCGATCCAGTTGAAATTTGGTACATGGTGTTAGTATATGGTCTCTAACAACCATGCAAAAATTGGTCCATATCGGTTCATAATTATATATAGTTCCCATATAAACCGTCCCCAGATTTGACGCCGTAACCTCTTGGAGGAGCAAAAGTCATCCGATACGGTTGAAATTTGGTACATTTTGTCAATATATGGCCTCTAACAGCCATGTAAAAATTGGTCCATATCGGTCTTTAGTTATATATAGCCGATGACTTATTACACAAAAATTGGTCCATATCGCCAAAAATAATCTACCAAAACTTTTTTTCCATAGAATATTTTGTCAAATTTTATTACTATAGAAAGTTTTGTCAAAATTTCATTTCTATAGAAAGTTTTGTCAAAAGTTTATTTCTATACAAATGTTTGTCAAAATTTTATTTCCATAGAAAATTTTGTCAAAATTTTATTTCTATAGAAAATTTTGTAATCGACCAAAACTTTATTTCCATAGAAAATTTTGTCAAATTTTATTACTATAGAAAGTTTTGTTAAAATTTCATTTCTATAGAAAGTTTTATCCAAAGTTTATTTCTATAGACATGTTTGTCAAAATTTTATTTCTATAGAAAATTTTGTAAAAAAATTATTTCGGTAGAAAATTTTGTCAACATTTTATTTCTATACAAAATTTTGTCAAAATTTTATTTCTATACAAAATTTTGTCAACATTTTATTTCTATAGAAATTTTTGTCAAAATTGTATTGCTATAGAAAATTTTGTCAACATTTTACTTCCATAGAAAATTTTGTCAACATTTTATTTCTATAGAAAATTTTGTCAAGTTTTTATTTCTATAGAAATTTTTGTCAAATTTTTATTTCTATAGAAAATTTTGTCAAAATTTTATTTCTATAGAAAATTTTGTCAAACTAGATTATATACGTATTTAATCGGCCTTTTTTTGTTTAATATATACCCCGTATGGGCTAACTTACAATTTAGAAGACAGTGTTAAAAAGTTTTACGATACCTTGCCATCGGCAAGTGTTATCGCAACCCAAGTAATTCGATTGTGGATGACAGCCTTTAGTAGAAGTTCCTACGCAATCCATGGTGGAGGGTACATAAGATTCGGCCTGGCCGAACTTACGGCCGTATATACTTGTTTTTTTTTAATTTACACATTTATATTTATACTATATTAAATTTTTATAATGAAACTTCGAAATGTGGGTTATGAAAGATTTACAGTCAGAAACAGTGATTGATATAAACGAAATGGACTGAGCTTTTGGATAAAATATTATTTTCTTTTATTGGAAAAATAACAATTTCGTAATAAAAAACTGTTTTTGGTATAAAAGTTTGAAATTTTGGAAGGAATCCAAAAACTCTAACAAAACAAGAACGTGGAGTCGAGTATAAACATACATAAATAATTGTATAATATACACATAAATTTATTTAGGCGTGTACAGTTTTTTACTAGCATTTAACTTATCGTGTTTTGTACTTAATTTCATTTTTACCTTTAAGGGCGGTATTAAGTTGGCATTATTGCTCTAAAATGACCTTGTTTTGCCTTTTATTTTTCTTTAATAATTCATTTTAAAGAAAATAAACTTTTTCAATATTTGTAGCTGCAAAACTCGAACTTACTGTCCGCTTTTATATTTGAAGGTGTCCGTCAAGTCCTCTTGGACTACTTATTAATAAAGGAGAACTAAACTTTGTTTTTATACATTTTACTGTTTAATTTTTCACTGTTTCCTCCTTTTTTCATTTTACTGTCCCAACTCTAAAAAGAGTATAGTGCCCTTTCGTTATTTTTATGAAGATCCCTTTGTAATTTTTTTATATTTTTCACCGTTTCTTTTTAATTTCCTTTGTCTGAATATTTTGACTTACTCCTCGTACGTTCCGATTTCTTTTAACGAATCACGAAGAAAATTGTGCCCATAATGCCAAAATGATAAACAAAACACATGTCCACACATACATAAAATGCTGCTCTCAAGGCGAAAGCACAAGCTGTTTTTTTTTTTTCAAATGTCTATTCTCTTTACGCCGAATACTCATTCTAATATTCCAATTAAATAATATTTAGACTTAAGCAAATCAACTTTTTGGCCTTGTCATAAAACAGTTTTCCGAAACAACATACAAGCGGTTTCACACAAGTTGCTCTCTTTTGATTCTCTCGCTGTGTTATGTTGATATCTTTCGTCGACCCTCCCGGTTTCCATCTCTATTTCTTTCTCTATACTATCTCTGTCGCTCTCTGAATAAAATATCACAACATATATATGTTTACTCGAAATTTGTAAATGTATATATGTTTACATTCACACATATTATTTTTATGAAACATTCATGCCCCAAACATAATATATTCTAACATATGTGTCCCAAACATTTAGAGTTAGTTTAAGAATATTACATGTTTGCACTTAAATATATTGTGCTTAAAAATTGTGCCCGAAACACATTTTGTTTATATCGGAACATATGAAAAACATATTTTTCTAACAGTGTGGTCATGATTTGGCGCCAATGATTTTCTTCTTTACTTTTAGTTAATTTTTTCTTCTATGAGTTGATGTAATTTCGTTAACTGCAGTTAAAAAGTACAACAGAGCACTAAAATTTCCTGCTTTTAACGACGCTTTGTGGAAATTTCAAAATTTGGAGTAAAATTTAGTTCAATTTTCGTACGTGGTAGTTCATTCTTCCTATAAAACAGTTCACTTTTTTTCGGTGTACCAAATTTTCTTAATTTATACTTAATTTCATGACAAACAAATATGTACATTCAGGTAAATTATATACTTATACTAGTGGACGCACTCAGATTTGCACTTTATCATAAAAATTAAAATCAAATATTTTAGTATTTAGTCGATAGTCCTTCGTTTTTAATTACGCTTTTTACACGTCTTGGTATACATTCTGCCAAGTTTGCTATTATTTCTCCTGAACTCGGCTCCAGAGCTCATCGATATTTTTTGGTGCTCTTTTGTGTAATCCCAAATACCTTTTGACCAGAGACCACAAATTCTCAATGGGGTTGAGATCGGGGCTTTGTGGGGCCATCCAAGCATTTGACATTTTTTCTCCGATAACCATTTCTTTACTATTTTGGAAGAATTCTTTGGGTCGCAGTCTTGTTAAAAAAATTACTTGCTCTTCAGGGTACACAAAAACCTCCGCACATTTGGGCAAATATGTTTGCAAAATATCAAGTTAGTCTTCATTTTTCATGATTCCTACAATTTTTACCAGCGGCCAAGTCTGCCTCCAATTAAAACATCTTCATACCACACACAATTTTTTTTTATTTCAATCACGAAATTCGCGGATTCAATATTTTTTTTTTTTAATTGAAATGTCTTCAATCACGAAAATGATAGTATCGATCACCCATTTTGATTGAAAACCAACACGATTTTCAATTAAAAATTTAATTGACTTTTGTCACGGAATCAATTAATTGTGTGATTGAATCAATTAAAACATTGGTTTTTGACATAAAATTCAATCACTGTTGTAATCAATCAATTAAAATTTTCGCGACAAAAATCAATCAACTATTTGATTGATTCAATTAAATAATTAATTAAAATAAAAGAAAATATCCGTTATGTTTAAAAAACTATTCAATATTTTATTTTTGTGAATTATGCAATAGTAAAAAGAATTTGATTCTTGTCACATACAATACATACACCCTCAAAAAAAATCGCTTCTTTAACATATGTTCCAAACATATTTTGCAGGAAGCCCATATATTATTGCATACTGCCGAAACATTAATATGTTTGTTTTATGTGAACATATTATATGTTTGGAAGCATTTTGAGCCAAAAATATTATATGCTTGGAAGAATTTTTCCCAAACACGATTGTGCTCATTCCCTAACATACTCGTAATTTTCACTTCCACGAAATTTTTTAGTTATTGGCACCTTTCTCTGTAATACAAATAATGTTGAAGAAATTATTCACTTTTATAAATTTTTTAAATGTTACCTTTCGCCTGCACGGAGAATCGAACCGAGGACCATACAGTTTGTAAGCCAACACACTATCCACTGGGCTACGTAGCTGTTATAGTCACCAGTAGATAATTATCGTTTTAAGTTACATTTATATAGCATAGTTTGCAGCGCCCACGAGCCCATGCAAACATAACATTATTTAACAGAAACATACATTTGTTTGCCACGTGGCGCAGTGGTTAGCATGTCTGCCTTGCATGCAAAGGGTCGTGGGTTCAATCCCTGCTCCGACCGAACATTTTTTTTGTTTTTTTTTAATTTACACCTTTATATTTATACTATATTAATTTTTTTAAATGAAACATCGAAATGTGCGTTATTAAAGATTTATAGTCAGTAACAGTGCTTGATATAAACGAAATTGAATGATTTTTGGATAAAATATTATTTTTTATTGCAAAAATAACAATCTTGTAATAAAAAACTGTTTTTGTACAAAACTTTAAAATTTGGAAGGAATTCAAAAACTAACAAAAGAAGAACGTGGAGTCGAGTATAAACATACATACATAATTTTGTAATATAAACATAAATTTATTTAGGAGTGAACAATTTTTTACTAGCATTTAACACCATCGCTCTAAAATTCCTTTTATTTTTCTTTAATAATTCATTTTAAAGAAAATAAACTTTTTAAATTGTTTTAGCTGTAAAAGTCGAACTTAATGCCTGCTTTTATATTTGATGGTGTCCGTCAACTCCTCGTGGACTACTTTTTAATAAAGAGAAACTAAAATTTGTTTTTTTACATTTTACTGTGTAATTTTTCACTATTTCCTCCTTATTTCATTTTACCGTCCAAACTCTAAAAAGAGTATAGTGCCCTTTCGTTATTTTTATGAAGACCCCTGATTTCTTTTAACGAACCAAGAAAAAAATTGTGCCCATAATGCCAAAATGATAAACAAAACACATGTCCACACATACATAAAATGCTGCTCTCAAGGCGAAAACATAAGCTGTTTGTTTTTCAAATGTCTATTCTCTTGGTTCAGAATGTATATTCTCTTTATTCAAATTAAATAATATTTAGACTTAAACATATCAAATTTTTGGCCTTATCATAAAACAGTTTTCCGAAACAACATACAAGCGGTTTCACAGAAATTGTTCTCTTTTGACTCTTTTGCTGTGTTATATTGATATCTTTCGTCAACTCTCCCGGTTTCCATCTCTATTTCTCTCTATACTCTCTCTGTCGCTTTGAATAAAATATCACAACATATGTATGTTTAGTTGAAATTTGTAAATTTATATATGTTTGTATTCACACATATGATTTTTATGAAACATTCATGCCCCAAACATAATATATTCTAACATATTAACATAGATGTCCCAAACATTTAGTGTTAGTTTAGGAACATTGCATGTTTGCACTTAAATATATTGTGTTTTAAAATTGTGCCCGAAACACATTTTGTTTATATCGGAACATATGAAAAACATATATTTCTAAGAGTGTACACATACAATTTCTATCAATAACAACTAAAGCGTAAAAAATAAACTGTATAAATCATTATCTTCCTTATAACCATGTCGGCATGCTCCATGTAATATGTAGATGTGCCTAGATTTCCAATAAGTCAGCAACCTGTAAGCTAACATAGTTTTTCTGAAAGTAAACAGAATAATTAGAACTTAGTTTTGTGCAATTAAAAATTAATTTTGTTAAACATTACCTGAATTCTTAGTTCCTTAATTATCATCTTCATTTGCCTTTATAGTCTTTTGGCATACAAAGGGGCTCGGTTTAATTTAATTTTAATAGCAATTCGTTTCCAAAATTTCCACACATAGAAATTATTATTTTTAAAGTTTAATACAATAAATAACCCACCTCTTGATTGCAAAAATATTCTTATACTAGATAATTTTTTATTAAAATGATGGATTGCCCAATATGACGAAATAAAATTGATCAATAAAGGAAATGAATAAAAAATATATTATTTTAGTCCGTTTAATATAAACAGACTTCAATGGAAAACTGTATTCACATTTCACAATTGCTTACCTTCAATAAATGTAGATTGTGTTCCATGTAGAGGTGTGCACGTGACACGAAATTGTCGTGACTCACGAAAATTTTCGTGACTCACGCGTGAGTCGTGAGTCACGCCGACGGCAAAGGCGTGAGTGTGCGTGATTAATCAATCAAATGTCGTGCGTGAGCGTGAGTCACGAAAATGGTATCGTCGTGAGTGTGCGTGAGTACAAAATTTCGGAAAAACACGCCCACGAAAATAATACCGCATACGAACATAAAGCGCTTACGAGTTGAGTTCATTTATAATTTTAGTGACGTCCTAGATGTTAAGAGTTTTATAACGCTCTCGTGTTTAATCATACTCATGTTTTTAGTCAGGTTCTATAGATAAATTACTCATAAAATTAATCGTGAGTTACGAGTTTTTTCGGTGAGTCACATTTTTCGTGGGTCACGATATTTTTCGTGAGTCACGACATTTAAAAGATTTTCGTGCGCGAGTGTGCGTGAGTACAAATTTTCTTTTCGTGAACGTGCGTGAGCGTGAGTCCTACCTAAAAATATCGTGAATAAGATTTCTCCGTCGTAAGTGTGTGTGAGCAAAATATTACTCACGTGCACACCTCTAGTTCCATGTTTACACAAAACAGGTAATTCCAAATGCATTCCTTTACCGCATGGCCATTTGTTGTTGCACACTTTTTTCGACCCTTTTGTTTCACTTGTTATTGTATTCAAAATATTTATGCACACATTTCGAACGCAGCAGACAGAATGTCGCTAATCAGGTTTTTCAATTTACGCGAAAAACAAAAACCCAACCGTTCGTTACGAGTTACTTCCACCGACTGATCTCTCCATCACGTGCAGGGCTGCCAATTTTCCGATTTTGACAATATTAGCTTCGTTCTTTAGACACATAGTTTAAGGAGTTAAACTTTTTACATTTTGAAGAAAGTTTTGAAAAATTTAAAATAAATTTGAAAATGTTTGACAAAAAAAATTGGAAATAAAACGTGGACTACTTTGGCTTTGCGAGTTTTGTCCAAATTCCTACAAATATTCATGATTCCTCCACACTCCACAGCAAACGTAGAAATTTTTAATTTGGTAAACTAAAATTAGATGATAGCTGGAAAATAATTTATTGGAAGGAATATTCTGTTCAAAAAATGATGAAATTCTAGTACAGTACAAAAAAAATAACAACCACATATAGACATATCTATCGGATATACCATAAAAAAAACCTGCTTTGGAAAATACGGGACTTTTTCTTGAGTTTCACAGTATTTTATTTTTAAATAAAAATGTTACTAATGTTACTAATTAATGACAATATTTTAGAAAAATAGTGTTTTTTATACAAAAATTCCGAAATGTTTTGTTTTGTTTGGTTTATAAAATGAATTTTATGTTAATCTTATTGTTATACAAAACTGACTACGTTATGTTTTTTTATGGAAATGCATTGTTGTGTACATTAATTTTCTTGTTTGTTTTTGTCTTGTGTTTACCCAAAAAAAAATGTTTCATTTTAATATTATTTACATTTCCGATTTTTTTTGACGATTTTTAAAATGCAAGTGCCGTGTATGACGATTTTTTATCGAAAAAAGTGACGATTTTTCTTGAAATTTTATTGGCAGCCCTGATCACGTGTTGTTGAAAAATGCACATTCTCTTGTTCTCTTTTTGCTCTTTCTCCATCCATCGCTCAAAACTATTCAATTTCAATCAGCGTTGCCGTTTTGGTCCGATCGGACCAAAATTGGACCAAAAGATTTCTAATTTTTAAATTTGGTCCGATGGTCGGACCAACCGGAATTTGGCCCATTTTGGTCCATTTTTATAAATTTGGTCAAATTTATAATTTTTATATTTAAAAAATCTATCACATATTCAATAATATATATAAAAATATTGCCGTGAGCCAAAGATTTCATGTGCTTAAAATATGAATGCGAATTTTGCTTAGCATAGAAGACGTATTTCTCTGAAATAAATTTTTTTCCTTGCCCAAAGTCTATAAACTTTTCAATGAAGTCGGTTTGTCCTTATAGTTAAGTGATTCGACATAAAATTGGGTATCCTAACATGAAAGAAAATTTCGTTTTACTAAAGTCATTTAAATACTCCTGAAAAAATATTCAAAATTAATTAAATATTGTTGACGTTTTGCATCTTGACTTTAACACTAAAAGCTTTTAAAAATAGGAGGTGTCTTTTAACACATTATTTTAAAGTCGTTTTTTACTTGAAACATAAAATAATTTTCATTTGTAGTAAAAGGGAATTGTGACGTAAATGTGTCCTCAATTCTATTCTCTGCTTCTTTGGCTCGGAATCAATACCAAAATCATGAGCGTAAAGACAAACGGCCTTATTCATAAAAAATCATTAACGCGCACTCTAAACCAGTGATAGCTATCACGCTCTTTTTATTCTATAAGCCTTATATAAAAATGGGTATTCATTAATCATTAATAACACTATTATAGTTATCATGCGTTTTTAGTAATCAGGTGGCAACACATGTCGTTACATCTTGTCATTTTCATCGTAGTGATGAAGATCGAATTATAACCGGTTGATCTTAACAAAAATAAAGTCTCAACATTTTAATGATTTTGTGGCGAAACATAATTTTCCAGGCTAAATTAATTTATACAGAAGGCATTACTCACAATATACAATCATTTTATAATTAGTCAGTATGTTAGTATCAATATTAGTATTAATCGAACCGGATTGTATTCGAATATAAAGTCTATTGTTATTAAAACACATCACTAATCTAATGGAATTCATCTATTTAATTTCTCGAGCTAATTTTCGAAGCATTTTTCATTAAAGTAACAAAAGGAAGTTTAAGATGACGTTAAATTTACATAATATTAGTAGGAATGCATTTTGTACGTCTATCTCTGCAGTTCTCTTATTTGGATTAGTATTTTGAAAAATGGTATAAACAGTGTTGCCAATTTGGTGCTTTTAGCACCAAATTTAGTGCTTTTTGATTTCTAAAAAGCACCAAATTGCCTTTGTGGTGCCTTTTCAAAAAAAGCACCAACTTGGTGCTTTCTGGCATTTTCATTTAGTGCTTTTGGTGCTTTTTTTATTTTGAACAGTATTAAGTTTAATTGATACAAAAATTTTGATTAGACTTTCAAGAGCCGAAGAAACTCAAATTTATTGCCAAATATAGAATTTGATTGTTACACAGAAAAAAGTGAATATTTGAATCAAATACAAAAATTGTGAATTCAATTATTTTTGTATTTGATTTTCAGCTTATAACGAAAATTGTAAATCCAATTACCCAAATTGTAATTTCGTTGTAAAATTATTTTCAAATGATGAGGTATTTGTATTGAGTAGAAACGTAATTGGAATTTGCCATGATATTCAAATGAGATAGTAATCAATCTAAATACATTTGTACTTGAATCATATGCTGCTTTTCAATTACGGTCGTAATTGAACTGAGTTAAATGTTTATTAAATTTTGTGCGGTAAATCAATTAAAATCGTAATTAAGTTTAATACGATGGTAATCAATTTAATACTGTAAGCCAATCACTTCTTTCTGTATTGAGTTCAAGTGACGAAGTAATTGGTGTTCCCATTTCATTCAATTACTATGATATTTGATTTAAGTATATAGATTATTAAATTCCCATAAAAAATTTTTATGAATAAATACACTGACAATTTTTTTTTTTTTGGTTTTTATTAAGATTAAGTTTTATTTTACAAACATATATAAGTGAAATGGATAATATAAAATAATACAAATATAAAATATGGACGAGTTGGAGAAAAAGCAATATGAATAATTGTGTTAAATCTAGAACACTAAAAATATAAAAAAACTTATAAATGATAATTCAGAATAAAACAATAAACATAGTTTTTTGTAACAATTTTTTGTATAGATATGAAATACGTATAATTCATATATCACTTAAAGATTGAAATGGTTTCAGATAATGTGTTGGTAAATGAAACAATTATAAGTCAAGTGTTAAAATTTAATTTTTTATAACGGAAATTTTTTCGTATTTTTTCTTTTTAGACATTTCATAAAAAAGTCTTGAATGAAGTTATAAAAAATATCTGATTCTTCGGGATATTGTAAATTAAAGACATACAATATTTTAAATATACTTCCTATAAATGCAAAAGATTCTTCCGAGTCTAAAATACTATATGTCTTCCTTATTTTGCACCCATTTTCATCAGAGTTTACCCTTTGATGCAAAGTCCAGAATATTGCAAATTGTTTCGATTCTGAAATCATAAGATTACTTATTTACATAAGTATCGACTATATAATAATACAAACCTTGATTTGAAGATGTATCCCCGTCATCGAATTTTTTAAGTAAAATAGAGTTCGGCAATTTGGTTTTTAAAAATGTTATTTTCCAAAGATGTCCATGTAATTTTAATATCTTTTGCCAAAGGAAATTTTAGAGCAAAATCAATATCAATCTGAAGATAAAAATAAATATAAATTTATTAATAATCATATAGGTGCAAATCGGACGAAAGATATATATGGGAGCTATATCTAAATCAGAACTGATTTGGCTAATATTTTGCATATTTTAAGAGAGTCCCAAAACACGTGGCTGTGCGAAATTTTAAGAAAACTTAACTTAACTTAAACTGCGAGCTGTACATTGCACACAAAATTACATATACAGATAGACAGACGGATGGACAGACAGACGGACATCGCTAAATCGACTTGGAATTTAATTCTAAGACTATCGGTATACTAAACGATGGGTCTCAGACTTTTCCTTCTTGGCGTTACATACAAATGCACAAACTTATTATACCCTGTACCACAGTAGTGGTGAAGGGTATAAATAGAAAGAATGTAATTATATGTATATTCCAAAGCTTTTTCGCAAGTTTTAGAATGGTCCAACTCAGGATGTGTGTAACATAAGTTTATACAACGAAAGAATTCATTTACATATTTTATTAAAGTTGTCTGCGAATTTTGCAAAATTTTACGAACGACTTTTTACGAATACACGAAATATATACCAAATATATTATATTAAATTTCCATCGTAAGAAGTTAGTGCTGTGAAACATTCGTGATTCCGACTAATAATCGAAGTCAAGAGAATTCTCATGAGTCTTCAAATTATTAACCATCTTTAAGAGTTCTGTTTGCGTGAACGTACATCAGTATTTCGTAACTATTCTTGAGAGGGAAAGAGTTCCTCTAACACGTCACACGTTAGACTCACAATAAAAATGTTCATTTTTACTAAGAGAATTCTTTGAGTGTAGTTTCCACAAAAAAAATGCGTTTGACCAAAAACACTAGTATTTAGATAAAGGTACTTACCTGCGAGAAAAATAAAATATGATGCGCCAAAAATGTTGTTAATGTAATCAATTCGACTCGCGGTACCGATTTGCGGGTAAATTCGACCATGTGTGTTACTTACGAAGTTTCTTAATAATAAAAATAAATGACATTTTTTGTTTCTATTTATTTATTTTTCGTTACGTAGCAACGTCATAAACAGCTTTATCAGGCAATTACACATTATACTTAAATCAATAACATTTACACTTGGTCCAATTGAACATAGTAATTGATGTGTTGTAAATTCAATTACCAGGGAATTTTGATATTTTTTCCAGTTTTTCATTCAACCAATTATTTTCGTATTTGACTTAATAAAAATGGTATTTGATATCATTTTTTCATTCAATTATGTCAATAATTGATTTTTATTTTGCTTCATTTTTTTCTGTGTATGAAGTTGGTATTGATTATTTTTTAATTAATATTGTTATTTAGGGTATTCTGTAGGAAAGTCCAGCGATGAGTGTCGAATTTTTGAATTTGGTAAAGATGTCATTAAAAACGTTTGTATTAAATTCACAAAAGCACGCACAACTGAAATAAGCAATAGACTCCTTCCATATATTAATATTTTGAAAGTTGAAATACATCACTGATCAAAATGAATTGGACGAAAGCATTAAAACTGATCAAAATGTAAACTTAACTTGCCGCTAAAGTGAAAACTATATCAGTAAAGAAGGTATAAAATTATGCATATTTGCTGCAAATTTTTTTTATAACTTGATGGGGAATAGCCAAAAGCAAATTTTCACAAAGTTTGTATTCCTTAAAATGAATTATTAAAGAAAAGTAATTCTGAAAAATGACTATTTTAGCAGCTAAACTCGATCTTAATACCCACCTTAACTTCTTAAAATTCAATTCACAAAAGTTCTATAATACATCTTCGGAAGTTTTTTTTTTGTTTTTTTTAGTAGAGCATTTAATTTTTTTGAGTTGGAAGGTGGTATGTTAGAGTTTATAATATACTTTTGGTGCTTTTTGGCCTTGGGGAGTTGGCAACACTGGGTATAAAAATAGGGTTTTTATAAGAAAAGATCGACCATTTTATACGCATTGCCATATAATGATATACAAAATAGCATAAAACAGCGATACATTAATAGGTATTGCCCAAAAAAGCATTTTGCAATTTTATCAAAGAGTTAAAGAAGGGTACATCCTACAATAATTTTTTACAATTTACCAAAGACTTGTTTAAGGTTTGGTAAGCTATTAATCGTTTATGAATGCTATTTTTCACGAAATAATTTATCAATCGTTCATAAACGTCAATTAACTTTTTATGAATACGGCTGAAAGTCTTTGGAGCCGTGAATGCTTTTTTTCAGTGTGGGATTAGATACCATTTCAATCACATAAAATCGAATGAAAATTTTGCGTTGATGTCAACTAAAATTGACTTTAAAATTTGACCTTTTCAAAAAGTCAATTTTTTTCAAATTTAAATAAAAAAGTTGAAAAGTGTTTAACTTTTTTAATAAAAGCAAATATACAACAATAAAATATTTTTTAAAGCATTTTTCTTCGAAATTGGAAATTTGGTCCGCTGGAGGGAATTTTGGTCCGATTTTGGAAAAATGTTGGTCTAAAATAAAATTTCGTAGTGGCAACGCTGATTTCAATCGCAAAGGTGATGTTTAATTGGGAACGGAAAATTTTTCAATCACGTTTGTAATTGAAAATTATTTCCGAATTGATTAATAAATTGATTGAATCAATTAATATTTTAATTGGAAACGTTATAAATATCACTCATTTTTTGATTGGATTTTATTCGGATTTGATTAAATAATTAATTGAATCAATTAACATATTAATTGAATCCGTTTCCAAATTAAGTATTTAATTGAAAAAATGTCGGTGATAAATTTTTGTGTGCATGAGGCTTCTCCCTCCATGTTTAATAGTCTGCTTGACGTGGTATCTTTGAAGACTTTCATGAGGTCGTTTCCAACAATATTCATTATACCCTCCACCACTACTGTGGTACCGGGTATAATAAGTTTGTGCATTTGTATGTAACGCCAAGAAGGAAAAGTCTGAGACCCACCGTTTAGTATACCGATCGTCTTAGAATTAAATTCTGAGTCGATTTAGCGATGTCCGTCTGTCTGTCTGTCTGTTGGTGTATTTTTGTGTGCAAAGTACAGCTCGCAGTTTTAGTCCGATTGTCCTAAAATTTGGTATAGGGTCCTATTTCGGCTCAAAGACGATCCCTATTGATTTTGGAAAAAATCGGTTCAGATTTAGATATAGCTGCCATATATATTTTTCAACGATCTGGTCATAATTAGCGTGTATATCAACCGATCTTCCTCAAATTCCGTACATCCGAATATTTTATGAGTCTCGAAAAACTTCAAAAACAAAAACAACAAACAAAATATCAGCCAAATCGGTTCAGATTTAGATATAGCTCCCATATATAGCTTTCACCCGATTTACACTCATTTGCCCACAGAGGCCAATTTTTTGCTCCGATTTAGTAGAAATTTTGCATAGAGAGTAGAATTAGCATTGTAACTATGCGTGCCAAATTTGGTTGAAATCGGTTCAAATTTGGATATATCTCTCATATATAGCTTTCGCCCGATTTACACTCATATGACCACAGAGGCCAATTTTTAACTCCGATTTAGTTGAAATTTTGCACAGGGAGTAGAATTAGCATTGTAGCTATGCGTGCCAAATTTGGTTGACATCGGTTCAGATTTAGATATAGCTCCCATATATATGTTTTTGTGATTTCGACAAAAATGGTCAAAATACCAACATTTTCCTTGTTAAATCGCCACTGCTTAGTCAAAAAGTTGTAAAAATTACTCTAATTTTCCCAAACTTCTAATACATATATATCGAGCGATAAATCGTAAATAAACTTTTGCGAAGTTTCCTTAAAATTGCTTCAGATTTAAATGTTTCCCATATTTTTTTACTAAAATTGTGTTCCACCCTAGTGCATTAGCCAACTTAAATTTTGAGTCTATAGATTTTGTAAAAGTCTATCAAATTCTGTCTAAATCGAGTGATATTTAAATGTATGTATTTGGGACAAACCTTTATATATAGCACCCAACACATTTCACGGATGTGATATGGTATCGAAAATTTAGATCTACAAAGTGGTGCAAGGTATAATATAGTCGGCCCCGCCTGACTTTAGACTTTCCTTACTTGTTTTCCATGGGATTGAAAGCGGTTTTTTTTTTCATCAGACCATAAACTTTTCTTTAGTCGTCATTTTCAATAGAATATGAAATTTTCCGCATGATTTTAGAAGAACCGCAATGTCCACCTTATTTCTGGAGTTTTCAACAAGAATTATCAATCGTATATGAAAACAGTATGCTTATTAATTATGAAAGCAGCGTTGCCAGAATTGTTTCACCAAAAATCGCCAGATTTATCCAACAAAAAATAGCTAAATCTGGATGTTTTTGAGATTCAAATACAGTTCGTATCGATCAATGTTTAGAAATAAAACTCTTGCAAACCAGTCTCCCGGTTGGACTGCTAGGACCCATAGAAATAGCAATTTCCATCTCATATGCCCACAATTGAGAAAAGGATTATTAAAAGCATCCACTTTTTGATCAATAACCTTATAAATATATTTTTATACAATTTTCTTAGATGTTTGGACAGAAATTTAAGTATTTCGAATTTCATTTGACATTTTGAATAATACTAGCAAATATTAAAATACGTATACACAGCAGGAAGTTCGGCGGGGCCGAATCTTAAATACCCACCGCCATGAATCAAATATAATAGTTTCCTTTGAAAATTTCAGGGACCGTGATAGGTTAGGTTAGGTTTAGATAAATAAAAATAAATAAAGATAAATGTAACGATTTTACTTATGAAGACTAGATCAGATTCTGGATTAATACACTGTTAGAAAAATATGTTTTTCATATGTTTCGATATAAACAAAATGTGTTTCGGGCACAATTTTTAAACACAATATATTTAAGTGCAAACATGTAATGTTCCCAAACTAACACTAAATGTTTGGAACACATATGTTAATATGTTAGAATATGTTATGTTTGGGGCATGCATGTTTCATAAAAATTATATGTGTGAATGTAAACATATATAAATTTACAAATTTCGAGTAAACATATATATGTTGTGATATTTTATTCAGAGAGCGACAGAGAGAGAGTATAGAGAAAGAAATAGAGATAGAAACCGGGAGGGTTGACGAAAGATATCAAATTAACACAGCGAGAGAATCAAAAGAGAGCAATTTCAGTGAAACCGCTTATATGTTGTTTCGGAAACTGCTTTATGATAAGGCCAAAAATTGTATATGCTTAAGTCTAAATATTATTTAATTTGAATATTAGAATGAGTATTCGGAATAAAGAGAATAGAGATTCGGAACCAAGAGAATAGACATTTGAAAAAAACAGCATGTGTTTTCGTCTTGAGAGCAACATTTTACCTATGTGTGGACATGTGTTTTGTTTATCATTTTGGTGTTGAGTACACTATTTTTCTTGGTTCGTTAAAAGAAACAGGAACGTACAAAGAGTAAGTCAAAATATTCAGGCACAGGAAATTAAAAAAAAAAAAAACGGTGGAAAATGTACAAAAATTACAAAGGGATATTCATAAAAATAATGAAAGGGCATTATACTCTTTTTTGAGTTGGGACAGTAAAATGAATAAAGGAGGAAATAGTAAAAAATTAAACAGTAAAATGTATAAGAACAAAGTTTAGTTCCTCTTTATTAATAAGTAGTCCAAGAAGAGTTGACGGACACCTTCAAATATAAAAGCGGGCATTAAGTTCGAGTTTTGCAGCTAAAACATTTGAAAAAGTTTATTTTGTTTAGAATGAAATATTAAAGAAAAGTAAAAGGCAAAACATTTTAGAGCGATAATGCCACCTTAATACCGGCCTTAAAGTTAAAAATTAAATTAAGTACAAAACATGATAAGTTTTAAATGCATTTAAAATAGTGTTAAATGCTAGTAAAAAACTGTTCACGCCTAAATAAATGTAAGTGTATATTATAAAATTATTTATGTACGACTCCACGTTCTTCTTTTGTTAGAGTTTTTGAATTCCTTCCAAAATTTCAAACTTTTATACCAAAAACATTTTTTTATTACAAAATTGTTATTTTTGCAATAAAAAAATAATATTTTATCCAAAAGCTCAGTCTATTTCGTTTATATCAAGCAATGTTTTTAACTGTAAATCTTTAATAACCCACATTTCGAAGTTTCATTATAAAAATTTAATATAGTATAAATATAAATGTGTACATTAAAAAAAAAAAAAACAATTGGTGTTTGGTCGGATTGAACCCACGACCCTTTGCATGTACGGCAGACATGCTAACCACTGCTCCACGTTGCCAACACATGTATGTTTCTGTTAAATAATGTTATGTTTGCATGGGCTCGTGGGCGCTGCAAACTATGCTATATAAATGTAACTTATAACGATAATTGTCTACTGGTGACTATAACAGCTACGTAGTCCAGTGAATAGTGTGTTGGCTTACAAACTGTGTGGTCCTCGGTTCGATTCTCCGTCCAGGCGAAAGGTAAAATTGAAACAAATTATAAAATTGAATAATTTATTCAACATTATTTGTGTTACACAAAAAGGTGCCAAGAACTAAAAAATTTTGTGGAAGTGAAAATTACGTTAGGGAATGAGCACAATCTTCTTTGGGGAAAATTCTTCCAAGCATATAATATTTTTGGACTCAAAATGCTTCCAAACATATAAAATGTTCTCATTAAACAAACATATTAATGTTTCGGCAGTATCCAATAATATTTGTGCTTCCTGCAAAATATGTTTGGAACATATGTTAGAAAGGCCATTTTTTTTGAGGGTGTAAGAACCCTTTTTTGTTTGAGTTTTAGAGGAATAACAAACATCTCTTGTGACTGTGCAAAAATAATGATGATATAACGCCTTGATTTGAAATCTTATGGTGATTTCCTTTGGGAAAAAAGTGTTGGATACAAATGGTAAAACATTTTATGGTGTTACCACAGTGTTTCCGAAACCCCTTGCAATGACAACACCGTTTGCGTGTGAAAACGAACAAAAAAGGTGCAACACTGATATAAAATCAAAACAAAAGAAATTTGGCGGAAATATTTCGATTATTATTAACAACTATTTTTGGAATCTCGACTAAAGGTAGAATTACATACCGGGTCTAAAATGCCAGTATATTTTCAATTTGTGGCAAATCGGAAAAAAACTACAATTTCTAGAAAACCTAGGAGTTAAATCGGGATATCGGTCTAATGGAGTCTATGCCAAAAACATGGAGGACATATTCAGCACATCTAATTGTAGTTCTAGAATCTATACCCCAAATCGGAGGGCCGGTTTATAAGACTATATCAAATACTGTACCAATACACAATATATTCGGTACACCTCTTTATGGTCCTAGAATACTTCTAGATTTCCAATTTCAGGCAAATTGGACAAAAACTACGGATTCTAGAAGCCCAAGAAGTTAAATCGGGAGATCGGTCTATATGGGGGCTATACCGAAACATGGACCGATACTCACCATTTTCGGCACACCCCTTTACGGTCCTAGAATATCTCTAGATTTCAAATTTCAGACAAATTGGATAAAAACTACGGATTCTAGAAGCCCAAGGACTAAAATCGGGAGATCGGTCTATATGGCGACTATATCACAACATGGTTCGATAATCAGCATTTCCAATTTCAGGCAAATTGGATAAAAACTACGGTTTCTATAAGCCCAAGACCCCAAATCAGGGAATCGGTTTATATGGGAGCTATATCAAAACCTGGACCGATATAGCCCATCTTCGAATTTGGCCTGCATGCAGACAAACGACGATTTTGTGTCAAATTTCAGGACGATCGCTCCTTTATTGAAGACTGTAGCGAGATTACAACAGACAGACAGGAGGGCATGCTTATATCGTCTTAGAATTTCTTCCTGATCAAGAATATATATATATATATATATATATATATATATATATATATATATATATATATATATATATATATATATATATATATATATATATATATATATATATATATATATATATATATATATATATATATATATATATATATATATATATATATATATATATATATATATATATATATATATATATAAGCATGCCCTCCTGTCTGTCTGTTGTAATCTCGCTACAGTCTTCAATAAAGGAGCGATCGTCCTGAAATTTGACACAAAATCGTCGTTTGTCTGCATGCAGGCCAAATTCGAAGATGGGCTATATCGGTCCAGGTTTTGATATAGCTCCCATATAAACCGATTCCCTGATTTGGGGTCTTCGGCTTATAGAAACCGTAGTTTTTATCCAATTTGCCTGAAATTGGAAATGCTGATTATCGAACCATGTTGTGATATATATATATATATATATATATATATATATATATATATATATATATATATATATATATATATATATATATATATATATATATATATATATATATATATATATATATACTTTATATAGTCGGAAATCGATAATTCTAGGTGTTACAAATGGAATGGCAAACTTATTATATCCCATCACCATTCTATGTTGGTGGGTATAAAAAATTCACGTCTGCTTAGACATAAAATTTAAAATTTATTTATTTATTTTTTTTTTTTTTTTTGAAATTTCCATTATGGTATTTGTGCTTACTTTGTTTTATACACAGTAAATTTTAAATTTATTGCCTCATATATCACCTCAATAGAAATTTTTGTGAAGTGAAAATTAAGTCTATCTCTACACCCTCAAAAAAAATCGCTTCTTTAACATATGTTCCAAACATATTTTGCAGGAAGCACATATATTATTGCATACTGCCGAAACATTAATATGTTTGTTTTATGTGAACATATTATATGTTTGGAAGCATTTTGAGCCCAAAAATATTATATGCTTGGAAGAATTTTTCCCAAACACGATTGTGCTCATTCCCTAACATACTCGTAATTTTCACTTCCACGAAATTTTTTAGTTATTGGCACCTTTCTCTGTAATACAAATAATGTTGAAGAAATTATTCACTTTTATAAATTTTTTAAATTTTACCTTTCGCCTGCACGGAGAATCGAACCGAGGACCATACAGTTTGTAAGCCAACACACTATTCACTGGACTACGTAGCTGTTATAGTCACCAGTAGATAATTATCGTTTTAAGTTACATTTATATAGCATAGTTTGCAGCGCCCACGAGCCCATGCAAACATAACATTATTTAACAGAAACATACATTTGTTTGCCACGTGGAGCAGTGGTTAGCATGTCTGCCTTGCATGCAAAGGGTCGTGGGTTCAATCCCTGCTCCGACCGAACATTTTTTTTTGTTTTTTTTTTTTTTTTTAATTTACACATTTATATTTATACTATATTATTTTTTTAAATGAAACATCGAAATGTGCGTTATTAAAGATTTATAGTCAGTAACAGTGCTTGATATAAACGAAATTGAATGATTTTTGGATAAAATATTATTTTTTATTGCAAAAATAACAATCTTGTAATAAAAAACTGTTTTTGTACAAAACTTTAAAATTTGGAAGGAATTCAAAAACTAACAAAAGAAGAACGTGGAGTCGAGTATAAACATACATACATAATTTTATAATATAAACATAAATTTATTTAGGAGTTAACAGTTTTTTACTAGCATTTAACACCATCGCTCTAAAATTCCTTTTATTTTTCTTTAATAATTCATTTTAAAGAAAATAAACTTTTTAAATTGTTTTAGCTGTAAAAGTCGAACTTAATGCCCGCTTCTATATATGATGGTGTCCGTCAACTCCTCGTGGACTACTTTTTAATAAAGAGAAACTAAACTTTGTTTTTTTACATTTTACTGTGTAATTTTTCACTATTTCCTCCTTATTTCATTTTACCGTCCCAACTCTAAAAAGAGTATAGTGCCCTTTCGTTATTTTTATGAAGACCCCTGATTTCTTTTAACGAACCAAGAAAAAAATAATGCCAAAATGATAAACAAAACACATGTCCACACATACATAAAATGCTGCTCTCAAGGCGAAAACATAAGCTGTTTGTTTTTCAAATGTCTATTCTCTTGGTTCAGAATGTATATTCTCTTTATTCAAATTAAATAGTATTTACGGTCATTTTCATGTAGCTCCGTTAGGCTTTAACTGCCAGTTAACAGAAAGTAAATTCCAAATATCTTCTCTCCGGTTAACTTTAACTGAAAAATTTTCGGCAGTTAAGTTCCTAACTGGCATATGGAATGTATACGCAAGATGTCAGCTATGCCCATAATACGGTTTAAAAGTTCGTTAGTTAACGGAGCTTCATGAAAATGGGCGTTAGACTTAAACATATCAAATTTTTGGCCTTATCATAAAACAGTTTTCCGAAACAACATACAAGCGGTTTCACAGAAATTGTTCTCTTTTGACTCTTTTGCTGTGTTATATTGATATCTTTCTACAACTCTCCCGGTTTCCATCTCTATTTCTCTCTATACTCTCTCTGTCGCTTTGAATAGAATATCACAACATATGTATGTTTAGTTGAAATTTGTAAATTTATATATGTTTGTATTCACACATATGATTTTTATGAAACATTCATGCCCCAAACATAATATATTCTAACATATTAACATAGATGTCCCAATCATTTAGTGTTAGTTTAGGAAAATTACATGTTCGCACTTAAATATATTGTGGTTTAAAATCGTGCCCGAAACACATTTTGTTTATATCGGAACATATGAAAAACATATTTTTCTAACAGTGTAGAAGAGCCGTTTCGGATGTGTATTAAAAGAAGTGAGATAGGAAGAACTTCCATTTTTCGCTGGGATGTTCCATGACCTCAAACGCCCAAAACAAAGCCCATTAGTACCTATAATATAATCAATCCATTATAAGAAGGCATTTTTAAAAAAGAAAATTATTTAGTTGTTAAATTTTGTACGACCTTCTGATTTTTTATTTTTGGTTATTTTTAGATCTGTTCTGAAACGGGCTTTCAAGGTCTCTCAATACGTAAATAAAAGACTTTATTCCATATTTAAATCCGACGTTTCGTTGATGATTTCCAACCTCTTCCGGGATGATTTTTTATTGACATATTTAGTATTTTGTCATATTTTTGACAAACATTTAAAATAATTTCAAAAATAATTACAAAAATAAATTAAAATATCACACCCTCAAAAAAAATCGCTTCTTTAACATATGTTCCAAACATATTTTGCAGGAAGCACATATATTATTGGATACTGCCGAAACATTAATATGTCTGTTTTATGTGAACATATTATATGTTTGGAAGCATTTTGATCCCAAAAATGTTATATGCTTGGAAGAATTTTTCGTAAAGACGATTGTGCTCATTCCCTAACATACTCGTAATTTTCACCTCCACGAAATAGTTTAGTTCTTGGCACCTTTTTCTGTAATACAAATAATGTTGAAGAAATTATTCACTTTAATACATTTTTTAAATTTTACCTTTTGTAAGCCAACACACTATCCACTGGGCTACGTAGCTGTCACCAGTAGATATTTATCGTTATAAGTTACATTTATATAGCATAGTTTGCAGCACCCACGAGCCCATGCAAACATAACATTATTTAACAGGAACATACATTTGTTTGACACGTGGAGCAGTGGTTAGCATGTCTGCCTTGCATGCAAAGGGTCGTGGGTTCAATCCCTGCTCCGACCGAACACTTTTTTTTTTTTTTAATTTACACATTTATATTTATACTATATTAAATTTTTATAATGAAACTTCGAAATGTGCGTTATAAAAGATTTATATATAAACGAAATTGACTGATTTTTGGATAAAATATTATTTTTTTATTGCAAAAATAACAATTTTGTAACAAAAAACTGTTTTTGGTACAAAACTTTAAAATTTGGAAGGAATTCAAAAACTCTAACAAAAGAAGAACGTGGAGTCGAGTATAAACATACATAAATAATTTTATAATATAAACATAAATTTAGTTAGGCGTGAACAGTTTTTACTAGCATTTAACACCATCGCTCTAAAATGCCTTCTATATTTCTTTAATAATTCATTTTAAAGAAAATGAACTTTTTAAATTGTTTTAGCTGCAAAACTCGAACTTAATGCCCGCTTTTATATTTGAAGGTGTACGTCAACTCCTCGTGGACTACTTATTAATAAAGAGGAACTAAACTTTGTTTTTATACATTTTACTGTGTAATTTTTCACTATTTCCTCCTTATTTCATTTTACTGTCCCAACTCTAAAAAGGGTATTGTGCCCTTTAGTTATTTTTGTGAAGACACCTGATTTCTATTCTCTTAAATAATATTTAGACTTAAGCATATCAAAGTTTTGGCCTTATCATAAAACAGTTTTCCGAAACAACATACAAGCGGTTTCACAGAAATTATTCTCTTTTGGTTCTTTCGCTGTGTTATGTTGATATCTTTCGTCAACTCTCCCGGTTTCCATCTCTATTTCTTTCTCTATATGTTACTCTCTCTGTCGCTTTGAATGAAATATCACAACATATGTATGTTTAGTCGAAATTTGTAAATTTATATATGTTTGCATTCACACATATTATTTTTATGAAACATTCATGCCCCAAACATAATATATTCTAACATATTAACATAGATGTCCCAAACATTTAGTGTTAGTTTAGGAACATTACATGTTCGCACTTAAATATATTGTGGTTTAAAATCGTGCCCGAAACACATTTTGTTTATATCGGAACATATTTTTCTAACAGTGCACAGATGATTTTCCTTATGGCTACGATCACAGAAGATTGAACGTAAATTGAACATTCTATGGTAGTGGGTATTGAAAATTCGTCCCTGTCGAACTTTTGGGTGTATTCCATTGGGTTTAATTTGTTATATTTTCTTATAAATATAATTACAATGTTAATCGAGATAATATTTTATATTTAAAGACCTTTTTTATTTTTAACTTTTTAATATCTCCAATAAAGACGTCTTAAATCTCAATAATAAACATGTTTTTAATATTTTTTTCTGTGAACACCTTTTCTGTACACCCTCAAAAAAAATCGCTTCTGTAACATATACTCCCAAACACATTTTGCTTCAAGCATATACATTTTTGGGTATTGCCCAAACATTTATATATTTGATTTCTTCCAATATATAATATGTTTGAAAGCATATTGGTCTAAACAATATAATATGTTTGGGTAGTCTAAGTTCCAAACATTATGTATTTTTCCATCCAAATTCAATAATGTTGTCTTCCAAAAAACTATATGTTATTATGTGAACATATAATATGTGTGGAAACATTTTGAACCCAAAAATATTATATGCTTAGAAGAATTTTCTCCCATAGAAGATTGGGCTCAAATTTTTTTTTCTACCTAATTATATATTCCCTCACATTTTTCTCACTTCCACGAGTTTTTTAGTTCACAGCACCTTTTTCTGTAATACAAACATTGTAGAAGAAATTATTAAATCTTTTTTTACATTTTACCTTTTGCCGGACGGGGATTTGAACAGCGGACCACACAGTTTGTAAGCCAGCAAACTAACCACTGGGCTACGTAGCTGTTATGGTCATCAAGAGATAATTATCGTTATAAGTCATATTTATATAGCATAGCTTGCGGCGCCCACGAGCCGATGCAAACATAACATTGTTTAACAACATAACATTGTTAAGCATACATTTGTTGGCGGCGTGGATCTATATTAGATTTTTACTACGAAACTGTAAAGTGTGTCTTATAAAAGACTTAAAGTCAGAAAACAACAGTGCTTGATATAAACGAAATGGACTGAGTTCAAATCATATATTATTTTTTATTGCAAATATAAAATATTTGTAAAAAAATGGGTTTTGTACACAAGTTTGAAATTTTCGAAGAAATTCAAAAAATTCTTACAAAGGAAGAATGTGAAGTCGAGTAATATATAAATATTTTTTCCATCGAATCCTAAAGTTAACGATAACCTTTCAAAAGCACATTATATTTAAATTCGAAACTATAAGTTTACAACCAACACATAAATTTATTTAGGTGTGAACAATTGTTTACTTTCTTTAATAATTTATTCTAAAGAAAATAAACTTATTCAATTGTTGCTTGGGATCATGCCCCACCAAGTTATAATACAATTTGCATAAAAAAGTTATAATGTTATTCTGGTTTTACCGATGCGAGTTTTGCCGTTAAAATGAGAAATAATTTTAATGACAAAACTCAAACTCAATGTACGCTTTTATTTTCGAAAGTATCCGTCAACTCCTCTTGGACTACTTACACAGAAAAAAAGTGTCTTGTAAATTTAACGACCATTTTAACTTCCACATAGTTCAACAAATTTACTCTAATATAGTTCATTTTTCGTAACCACAACGAAAATTAACTTAGCTAAAGGAAAACTTATAAAAATTCAGTAAATGTTTTCTAGTTCACTAACTACGAAATGGGAAGGATTTTTCCTTAAATAAATTTCCAACACAGTAGTTAATGCATCGTTGATTCTATTATAAATATACATGGGCAATATAAAAATCTTACTACGAAATGTGGACAATTTACTAAGAAAAAATTTTGTATGGAAAAAAATTTTTGTAGTAAAAATTAACTTAACGACATTACCGATTCGTACGATGGCTACCTACAGATTATTTCCCTTTTTACTATATGTTGGAGTGTTTTTACTCACATTGAAAATTTTAGATAAAGTAGAATAAAAAGTAGTTAATATAATCCTTGACGGGTGTATATAATTTTATATAGATTCCTCATAGATTTGGTATATATTTAACCTTAACTTATAGATAGAATTCCATCTAATCAATAAACGTGCTACTGGAAAATGTGAGTGCATCATGTGAAGGAGTTTTTAGAGACATTTTGTGTATATCTCGTATGATTGTTTGTGTTTATTATTGCGTCATTTATGCTGTTGTTGGTTGTTTTGATTCTAGAGACAATGGAATGTTCCTTGTGTGTTGTTGGTATCTTTTGTGGTAAGAGTTGTTTTCTTGCAATAGCGAGATCAGAAAGGGAACGTGTGTGTGTGTGGAGTTGTTTTTCTTTACGGCAGCTATGTATCCTTTATGACTATTTGTGTCTTTGAGTTTTATTGCTGCATTCAGTTCTGTTGATGAATTTATGAAGTGCACACGTGGTTTTAATTTGCAAAATTGTACGTGCGGTATTAGTGTTTATTAATGAAAACACATTTATTTCGAAGCATTTTAGAAACTGAGAAGTGAATGGTGATGTTAGAGAAAAAAAAACGCTTTTTATTGATAAAAACAAATAACAGATTAAGGAACTGTATATTTCTGTTAACAGTTTAAAATTAGTGCGGATTTTTAATTGATTTACATAAAAAATATACAACATGAGTGGTAATAGGATGCTCTATATTTATTCTACATCTGGATCCCAGGTTGGAGATGCAACCATTTTTTTGAATCTATATTTTTTATGTTACGGCAATACCTACAGGTGAGTACTAAGTTCGAGTGTAGCCGCTAAAATTAAAAATAAATCACTAAGAAAAATATAAAATTATATGTCTTCGATACAAATTTAAATATAAATTGATGGAGGATAACCCAAACCAAGTTTTTTATAAAGATTATTTTTGTATAATGGATTATTAAAGAAAACTTATCATGAAAAGTGCAATTTTAGCCTCTAAACTCGAACTTAATATTCTCCTTAAATTCTAAATGCTATACTGACAAGTGGAAATTTTGTCTAATTTTATAATATTTTTTATTTCAAATATATTCTGAGAATAATTTCAAAAACGTCCCATTAGTCCATGGATATGATTCCAATAATGTACATACGGGATGGATTTTTCAATGTGGTAAGTTTTTCTATAAACCGTATTTTGTCCGTTTTTAATAAAAAACCAAAATTTCAATTTATTAAAAATAATTATTTTTACTTGCAGGTAGACAGGTCTTGTAATGGTATTTTTTTTTCTTACTGTTTAATGCTAACTAAGCTGATATCCTTATTGGCTCTAGGAAATACTCTTGAAAACCGTAAGTTAAAAATCACTTTGAACGATAGAATTTGATAATATTTTTCTTATATTTTGCAATTTTAGATGCTTATAAGCCAAAATCGATGAAATTGGACAACAATTCAATGAATAAAGCAACTTATGCCAAATATATCTTTCATATGGATAGAAAACATGGACATTTAAATTAATTAGTTTAGTCCTAATAACATAGAATATTACTCTTTTGAAGAAGCAATTACTAACTACCGACAAGTAACTGCATCCAACGTACGAATAAAAATATTTCCTTTATTATATATCATAAGCCATAGTTTTGTGTAATATAATAATAATTTTTTGAAATAAAATACTGGTGGTTATAGAAAATTGACTTGTGTTGTACGAAAAATTTCTTAGTTGTATACGGGTTTGTTGTACCTTTGATTCCTCAATTTCTCTACTTTTTTGAAAATTACACTGACAAACAGTTTATTTCAAACCAATTTCTTAATATAGGTTCCCAAAAAATTGTTCATTTTTCCGGATAGCAGGAATATTTTGAATGAGTTTAAGTATATTCTTCCCACAGCATAGTAATAATGAACTAAACTACGATGCAATACATGAACTAATTTATAAGAAAATCATGAACTTATATAGATGAAAAAAATCTTTGGCGCCAAATCATGGTCATTCTTACTATGGGTTAGTTCATTTTTAATAAAAAATAGTAAACTTTTTTTTCGGTGTATTAATAAAGAGGAACACAATTTTGCTTTTATAGATCTTACTGTTTAATTTTTCACTGTTTCCCAATGTTTTCATTTTACTGTCACAACTCTAAAAAGAGTACCCCGAAAAATATTGTCGTGAGGCCATGTCCTTAAAATAAGAATACAAATTTTGCTTAGCTTAGACGACGCATTTCTCTAATATAAAGTTTTTTCCATGTTCAAAAGTCAATAAACTTTTTAATGAAGTCGTGTTGTCCTTATAATTAAGTGACTTGAAAATGGGTATCATAACATGAAAGAAAAAAAATTGAACTAAGGTCAACTTGACTTTAATAATTCAGAAAAATTCTTTAAAACTAATGAAATTGTCTTCAAATTTGTTGCATTTTTGCATCTGGACATGTTTTTCAAAACGTTATTTTAAAGACGTTTTTACTTGAAACATAGCATAATTTCTACTGGACGTCTCGTTTTCAACCGACTTTTTATAGCATATGAAAAAAGCTGAAAAAGCGAAAAAATAAAATTTGCTTCAAAGAGTCAAATACACAAAACCCACATTTAAAAGAGAATTGTGTCTTAAAAGTATCCTTACTTGAATTCTCGGCTTCATTGTCTCGGAATCAATACCAAAATTGTTAAAATAGAGACACAATCTTTGGAACTGGGCATGCTATTTTACAGCGTATAGTGCCCTTTCGTTAGTTTTTATGAAGATCCCTTTAATTACCTTTGTTTGAATATTTTGACTTACTCGTCCTACGTTCCGATTTGTTTTGACGAAACAAAAAAAAAGTGCCCGTAATGCGAAAATGATAAACAAAACTCATGCTCTTTTTTTCAAACGTCTTTTCTCTTGGTTCCGAATGAATTTTCTCTCCGAATACTCATTTTAATCTTTTTACTTAAGCATATACAATTTTTGGTGGTCTTATATCACAACATATATATATTTACTCCAAATTTGGAAATTTATACTTGTTTATATTCACGCACAGTATTTTTCCAATCTTTAATTGAATTTTCTTTGTGTATATATATTTTTAAGGCGCCAATTTGTTACTTTCATGATTTTACTTCCAGCACACATTTTATGTCTCTCTTTCTAAACACATATATGTTTATAGTCTATTTCTAAATTAATATATGTTTGCATCCAAGCATATTATATCTACAAACATTTTATGTCCCAAACATAATATGTTCTAACATATTAACATATATGTCCCAAACATGTTATGCTAGTTTATGAACATTATATGCTTGCACTTAAAAATATTGTGTTTACAAATTTGAGTTCCAAACATATAATTTTTACACCCAAACATATGAAAAACAGTTTTTTTCGTCCGTGTACGAACTTTCACATTTGCCAAACGGACTATAC
This sequence comes from Haematobia irritans, assembly GCF_050003625.1. Lineage (NCBI taxonomy): Eukaryota > Metazoa > Arthropoda > Insecta > Diptera > Muscidae > Haematobia > Haematobia irritans. The sequence goes on from NC_134399.1 coordinate 44,662,843, forward strand.
ATCTCTTGGATTGTAGCCAAATGTCCTTTTATTTTGAATTCCTTTACTCAACCAAAGATGAAAAATGCCGATATTAGAGTATCTTTTATTTGTTACACAATTGAGAATTTCTTTACGACACTTGAACACACCCTTTTTTGGAAATGCAGCAACATATGCACTCGGACTTCTCCAAATTAAGTGCATGGTACAACATCGGTAGGTAATTTCTACTTCAACATTTATGTCTTTACAAGTCACAAAGTATCAGAGGGCCAATTTTTCGAAACATCCATTGTGCAAGAGCTTTTGGTTTCTTACAAGTTGCCGACAATGCATCGAAAATACTTAAATGAATATTATGACATTTCTTACCCATGGATGTAGTAGTCTCAAATATTTTAAGATCATAAGGAATTAAGGATACATGACTTCCAGTTGTAATTGGTGACCATTAAGATCTCCAACAACTACACAACTGGTTTCGATAGAATATTCCATAAATTTGCGAATATGAAAGTATGTTATTCAATGGATTTGAGAGATGACTATTATGTATGTGTAGGTTATCTAAAGACTGAATTAGGGACGGGAGCCACCGTGGTGCAATGGTTAGCATGCCCGCCTTGCATACATAAGGTCGTGGGTTCGATTCCTGCTTCGAACGAACACCAAAAAGTTTTTCAGCGGTGGATTATCCCACCTCAGTAATGCTGGTGACATTTCTGAGGGTTTCAAAGTTTCTCTAAATGGTTTCACTGTAATGTGAAACGGCGTTCGGACTCGGCTATAAAAAGGAGGTCCCTTGTCATTGAGCTTAACATGGAATCGGGCAGCACTCAGTGATAAGAGAGAAGTTCACCAATGTGGTATCACAATGGGCTGAATAGTCTAAGTGAGCCTGATACATCGGGCTGCCACCTAACCTAACCTAACCTAGGGACTATATTGTAAAATAGAATTTCCCAAATATTGAACTTTAGTGTGTGGAGATAAAAAGCTATTTATAACGGACACTATTGTTGCCAGAAATCCAGTACGAGTTCTGTTACATTTAACAGCCTATATACCCTAATCGATTCCCGAATGATGTTACACCATTCGTAAACCAAAAATAATGGGCTGCCACTTTAACTATCTTAACCTAATGTGAATAAGTTTTTATACCCCTCACCATAGGATGTCCGTCCATCTGTGGAAAATACACTTACCCGCGATTGAAACTAGCTATTTCGTTGGCCTAAAATTAACTTTTGTGGATGTATAGAAGCTTTATATCCAAGGATAAAGTCTATAGCAAACAATGAGGAATTAAACCCAAAATGGGCCTCTAGATGAAGGTGCTCTACTTTTTTCGGGGAGGGGATCTTGCCTTTTCCCGACTTTTGTACCCTCCATCATAGGATGGTGAAATTCTGAATCGATCTAGCGATGTCCGCTCATCTGTCTGTTGAAATCACGCTAACTTCCGACAGAAACAATCTATCAACTTCACACTTTAATAGTATTAACTTCCAGAGCCACGTGGAAAATTAAATTTCGGTTGCAATTTGGTACGTGATGTCAATAACTTTCATGCAAAATTTAGTCCATATCGGTCCATAATTATATATAGCCTTCATGTAAACCAATCCCCAGATTTGACTTGCGGAGCCTGATGGCGGAATCCATTCCATCCGATTTGATTGAAATTTTGTATGGGATGTAAGTACACGTAGAGAAGAAACATGATTGTCACAATCATATTCGAAGAGCAAAATAATATGATAGGAGTAATTTTTGCGGCGACCATGTAACATTTTAACCTGTATCCATGTTGGCTCAGTGAACATGGTTCTAAGAAAAATATAATTGTCCTCATCTAAAATTTTATTATATTGATAAAAAGAATTTTGTTTGAATGAAAAGACAATGGTCACGATTTAAAATGTTATGGTATTAATTAAAAATGTCCTCATCTAAAATGTTATTATATTGATAAAAAGAATTTTGTTTGAATGAAAAGACAATGGTCACGATTTAAAATGTTATGGTATTAATTAAAAATGTCCTCATCTAAAATGTTATTATATTGATAAAAAGAATTTTGTTTGAATGAAAAGACAATGGTCACGATTTAAAATGTTATGGTATTAATTAAAAATGTTTTTTTTGTTAAAAGAACATGGTCAAAACCTAAAATGTTTTGATCTTTATGAAAAAACTTTTTTCATCGTCGAAAAAAGGACGCCACTTGAGAAAAGAAAACACAAAATTAACTTTATTTATTTGTTTTTATTTATTTATAAACTAATTCATTGTTTATTTGTATTTATAATGCCGTTCAAGCAAACATCATATATTTTTACACACTCTTTTTTTTCAATTTCAACAATAAGTAATTATTCCATATTTACATCATGCCCATCAAATGTACAAACGCAGACATCATGTAACTGCAAATAAAAATAAATGATCCATATAGCAAAATGCAGAACAAAAAACAGGTATATTTTTTCAATTACACTTTACTTTTTGTCTTCACATAAAACCACGTGCCACTTCTGAATAAATAAATTAACACAAAACAGTAAATCCGTATTCTCCGTCCATTCCAAGAAACAATCAACACACGACTGACGCGCAAACTGAAAATCGTGTGTACCTGCTCAATGTTTTTATAAAATTCTTTTCGCTGCAAAAAAATTAAAAAATTAAATGGTCACGAAAAAAATGTAAATGGTCTTTATGGCCATGTAATGGTTCTAGACATGTCTATGCTTAACTTGTTTCCCTGTAAAAAAGTAAAAAATAGAATGATCAGGTAGATGATTTAATGGTCTCAAATTCTATCATTTAAATGATAGAACATGTTTGCGGTATTTGAGAACCATTCAAATGCTTATTGCCACCATACATTTTTCTCCGCTCGAAAACTATTTTTACAAAGACAAAATGGTTTTCGCGACAATTATATGCTCTAGATAAACATAAAATGGATGCGGCAACCATGTCCAAACATGTTTTTTCTGTGCGTGTATATGCCATCAAACATCCGGGCAAAAATTAGACCAAATCGGTCCATAATTATATATAATCCTCAAAGAAACCGTTCCACGGATTAGAACTGCAGAGCTTATTGAAGGTGTAAATTTCATTGGTCCGGTTGGAACAACCATGCTAAAGTTCGTCGATATCGGTCTATAATTATATATAGCTCCCATATAATCCTATGTGAACTCCGAAGCGCCGTGAAGGAGCTTCGTGAAGGAGCAAATTTCATACGATGTGGTAGAAAATCGGTACGTGATGTCAGTGTATGCTTATTAATAATCATACATAAACAAAATTGGTGTCTGTTTTCTATTGAATAAAAGAAAGATCGAATAAAATAAAAATTTCAAAATTGGTCCATATCGGTTCATAATTTTATATAACTCCAATATAAACCTAATGTAATATGGGTATAGGGAGAGGATGAACCCCACCCTTATCCGACTATTGAAAATCTTAACTTCTCCTTTTGCCCTACTTTTTCGTAAAATGTAGAGAACAAAACCAAATTCTCCAATTTACATTAAATTTATAGGGATCGGGGAGGAGGATTATGAAATTAATATAGGATCCTTAATATTTTGAAATTTGAATGGAGAGAAAAATGTAGTGAAAACACTAAAACCGGAAAGGTTTCGCCTGGTGTGTATATAAATACTTGTTTCTTATAATATCAATAATAATTTTATATATTTTTTTTATAAAGAGGAAAACAATTACTGTATAAAAAATATATTCCACATTATTCCGATCTACAGTCAGTCAAATAAGATATATTGTGAAACTATATTGAAAATATGAAGTAAATATCTATTTGTCATACCTTAAATTAAAGCTTGATATCCGAGATTTAATTTAAGTTATAATAAATATAAACTTACTTCATATTTGTCATATCCTTCAAATTGGTTTACAACTCATGCGAAATTCACAGATTTTAATCCGAATTTGCGCTACCTCCTGGTGGAGGAAGAATTGTTGCACAGCTTTGTTTGGTGATACTTCTGTTTAGTACATACACTAAATACATGATCAGAAATCTATATTACGATTTATTACAAACCAAAGGGGAAAATTATTCAAATAACGGAAATTGAAGCAACGTCATTAATTGAAAATTTTCTCTCATAGACTTTTTAGTTGTGTGATTTTTATTAGATGTCGCTTAATAGTTCAAATCTCCGAACCGAGCTATCTGCCGTATATCACAATTTTCAATTGTGTGCTATAACAGCGAACAGCAACCAAACCACCATCGAACATCAAGCATCAGTTTTGAAGAATTGGTTGCATAGCAAAACTTCAGAAAACACCTGGAAAATTGCTATGGGAAAGAGAGAATGTACCTACATAGAGTTCTCTCACTATGTGGTCATTGAAATAAACTATTGTTGTTAGGAGAGTCGTGTATGTGTTAGTGTTCCCAAACACTAGAAAGAGCAAAGAGAGAGCTTTAAGAGAGTAACACAAAGAGTATTGAGAGAGCTGGTGTACTTCATAGCGAAATGAGAGAATTACCCTTTTGGTGACAGTACATAATTAATTATGTGGCGATGGTGGTGGTGGTGGGATTAGTCACAATGATGGTGGTGGGGTGGGCTGCCTATACGATTGTGTGTAGTTTATGTAGTTGTGTGTCCGTCCATGCCCATATACCTTTAAGGTGGACCAATACTACCGGACAGACCGTAGCAAAATAAGTGTTTGTTGGGGAGTTAAATGAGAACACAAGTGACTTTTACTATATACACGTGTGTGTATACATGTCCGTCGTTTAATGTTTGGACGAATGTTTGCACTATGAGATTGAAGGAGAGAAATTGAACTGGACGCTATACTTTAGCATTACGATTACATACATACATATGTATGTAGAAGAAAGAGTTGAAATGGTTATTGAGATTCTTATGTTTACTCTCCATAAATTTCATATGGTCATGCAAACAATGAATTTGACAATTGTACATACATACAATCATTTGACTAAGGATGATACTAACTCACAGGTAGTAATGTCCTGAAGCACATTTCGGGTTACAATTACATGATTGTATTAGTTTATGAGACTTGGGAAATTGAAATGCTTAAAGACCTCGCCGGACGTATGTGCTCTATATGTAAATAGTTCGGAGGACAATTAACATACGTAAATGTGGACATCCATATCCTTTTATATAGATTCAGATATTTACACAAACACATACGAATGTACATACTTATAAACTTGAAACTCTGTGCGTGTATGTGTGTGTGAATCGGATACTCATATGTGGCGTCGGAAATCGCTGCCATCACCCACTCAAAGAGTTGTCCGAATCGAATCTATAGCGTCCATATGTGAAAGCATCTCAGTCAACGTCACAGTCGACGTCAACTTCGTTGCTGGCGCAACGCGTACTGCATTAAACTTTAACAAAACAAAACAATTGCAAACCACTTACCACAACACCATATCCAAAAACAACTGCTCTTGCCACCACCTCACCATATACCATAGCACCACTACTGCTACACAGCTGTCGGCTAAAACAGTCAGATGGACAGAGCGAGTGAGAGAGAGTAAGCAACTACGGGCGTTTGTTTGGTGTGTGTGCCTGAGAGTATTGAGAGATAAGTTTGGGAGAGCTTGTGGTAAGTTCACCTACGCCGGCGTTAACTTCACTTCAGAGTCTGAGTATCCATGGATTGTATTCTTCATGGTCTCTGAGCCATTCCATCCTCACGTTTTTTCTGTTAGAAGAGAGAACGTAAACACAGAAAGAGTAAAGCTAAACCAAAACAAAACGGAACATACAGAGCACCAACAGAAAGGCCAATAAAGGAAAAAACAAAACAAACTTCTCTAAATTGTGCTAAAACTACATAAATAAAGCATTGTGACTGTCAAGCACCATCGTAAGCTGCTGCTTGGGTTGCTTAATTCACATTGAAGAGAAGAAACACGGCTAGAGTGGTGTGTATGGATGTGCTTAGCTCGTCTGTCTCTACGTTTGGACTTTTGAGTATGGATGGGCAAACGGACGGACAGACGAACGAGTGGATGGATGGACGGATACGTGTATGGATGGATGAATGAATTGGTTGGCTGCTAGGGCCGCATAGATTGGTTGGACATACAACACATAAGAGTTTCTTAGATGCAAACGGTTATTCGCTTTGTAACGACGTGGTTTTGTTTATACCGTACGTAAGTGCGATTGCTAACGGATAACTACGTTTTGTTTAGAGTCTCGTGTTATTTTTTTTACTGTGAATCGAATGAATCCGACACTAAGCCAACCCCCACCCTGCCCAGGTGTACCAATAGTTTTTGTAATCACGCACTAGAAGATAATTCATTCACGCGAACGCACTCTTTGATAACACAAGCATACACAAACACACACGCCCAACTTATAAAATGAATTTGCCAATTCAAATTGCAAATAGGAAACAATAACAAAACAACTACAATCAGTGCGCCGGAATTCATATCTACTCCCATAACAACGGAATGGAACAAAGCTAAACAACCCACATACATACATCAGACGACGACATCCATCTGCAACTCACCGCACCGCACAAGAATTGTACAACTACAATTGGGCTGCGCACTCACACTCGCCCATACATAGCATCCAGCTATCTTCCATCCATATGTACACTCAAGGCACGCACTCAAAGGAGTCTTTTAACAATTCGCAATATTGACGATTGGCGTTTACTATTGCCCCGCTCTGTTTATATTTGTTCCCAACACTACTTGTCGTGTGCTGCGTCGCCGTAGACGTAGGCGTTGGCTGCACTGTGACTGAATTACGCATAACGGTAACTCACTCTTAATTTCCTTGTAGTTGCTCTTCAGTGATTCTGCCAATGGCAGCCGCTGCGGGGCCACGTTCTTACTGGTGATGTACTTAACAATTGCCGTCGTCGCTATCACCAAAAGTGCCGCCGCTGCCACCCGCACGGGCGTCGCTATCGCCATCGCTTAACTCGAGAGACCACACCGACAGACATATTAACCGCTATCAAAAGACATTCGTGTTCTGAACGCCAAGTGCTTTAGACAGAAGACGAGCGCGCGCGATTCTGTGTCCACCCACAACATAGTAGCGTAGCTAGCACAACGCAACACCACACATCCGTAATACCTTCATCAATACCAGCAACAACAATAATAGTAGTAAACGCGTTCTCGGTCTCATATGGAAACAACAATAGCACCTGCCTGTTCGTCATCGCTTCCTAAATTCCTCTTATCAGTATTAGGAGCAGCAGCTAACACAACACAACCCTCTCCCGCGCATTTGCCCTCCACCACCATCACCACCACTCCATACAGCTCCACGCAACCCCAAATACCCTTCCACTGCCCCAACAACGCAACCCCCGCGCGCGTAACCAACAAAACAAAGTCACATTTACAAATTCGCATCAATGCTTCTTAAACGCCGAAAATAAAATTGAATTATCTTCACGTATGTGTCCGCAGTCACTCACAGGACATCGACGTGTTCGGACCTAAAACTGCATTGGGTTATCATTGATTGGACTATCAATTAGGCAACAACACCAAACAACAGCTACAACTACAGAAATAAACAAAACAAACCAACATCATAACGGTGACCTAAACTTTGTTGCTATTTCGCGTACCCCACCCCGAACCCCATCATCGTTGCGATTCGAATTTAGTCGATGTTTATTGTTACCTTTACCACCGCCGCGTTATATCAGTAGCCAATAACTTTACGTTCAACAAACACCTCCTCGGGCGCGAATCCATTACAGTGATAAAAAAAACACACACAAACCAACAACTCTACTGTGCAAATTACAAAAATCGAAACAAAAACAAATAGAAGAAAAAAAAAAAACAAACGTTTACAATATTTTTTTTATTCAAACGCAGCAACCACGACATCGTCCAACACATGGTGGATAAAATTGAAACAAAGTGTGCAAGGTTCCTATTGTCTCTCTTCTTATTTAAATAAACAAAAAAAAAATAGAAAAAAATAACAACACAGAAATACACAAAATATTACTAATCATAGTAGGCAAATAGTTAATATACAGAAACAACAAAATACATATGTACGCTTGAAAGGTCGAAGAAAAAAATTTTGAATATCTTGAAGGAATATAAAATCAAAATCATTGAATTGTGTGTAAAAAACGTGGAGCAATCAAAGTGCCGTCGCCCCATCTGCTAGTAGCCGTTAGTGTAGCCCGAAGGAAGTAAATTTAATTCACATATTGGCAAGATCTAGTTCCGGCCACCATCCTTATTGCTACTGCTGCTGCTGTCTAATACAATTCCATTCCGTCAGCAGTAGGTTTGATGAGTACAGCGAGGAAAAGTCCTCGCCTCAGTCCCTCGTACTGTTCCTGCTAGTGAAGAAGTGACACTTTAGAAATCCCTTTGTGAAGTTTGGACAAAAAATGCGAATTAAAATGCCAGCAGTGAGAATTGCGCAAGGTTAGTGAAACATGCTGTTTGTTATGACTTAAATTCCATATAAAAATACGGATCATGGATTTCGCAATATTCTTATAATTTGAATTGGTGCTAACTAATCTAGAGTTTTAAGATCTAATATTGGTAAGAGAATCTCAATTGGACTTAGAACTTTGCTAATATCAAGAAGAGATTGATTTGAATTTGGGATTTTCCTCTTGCAAACATTATATCCAGTGGATTAAAATGTCCTCTAAGTGATCAATGGGTTCTGCTCCAAATTCTAAAGAATACAAAACAAGCAGGTGTCACGGTAAAATAATTAAAATATTTACCAAATGATATTCCCATCTGCTACGGCAGAGCCTAACTTACACAGATGTAACCAAAATTTTTCCAATTAGAATTTTAGATGAATGATTTTTCAATTGGAAATTAAGAAGAAAATTCAATTACAAAAAATAATTGAACCCATTAATTTCTTAATTGACATCGGTGATTGAAATATAGCTTACTGCCATTACATAGAGGCAGCAATTTCATTTAAGAATTAAATTAATTTAATTAAATTAAAATTAGTTTTTTAATCGAAAAATATTTTTTCTGTACCGATAACAAATTTTCTAATGTAAAGTTAAGCATTGAAAATTTGTACATTTTAAGCTGGACTAATCAGAACTACAATGTGCTAAGAAAATAATGTCAACATTTCAATTTTTTTTTGGGGTTGTATTTAATTTTACACTCTGTTTTACGAACAAACATTTTTTGTGTTAAAATTACGGATTCGATTTTTTCGTTAGTGTACCTTTAGCACACGAAATTAAGGTTATTTTAAACTGAATCAGTATTCTGTTAGCTACAAAGTAAAATGGATGAATTGTCTGACCTCGATCCTCACTTAAGGAGTTTTTCTTTGAAATAACGATATTTTGAGCATGTATCCCAACATTAAATCAGTTGAAGAAACAAATCTAATTTCTCATATTTTCTATTTTCTTTCTGTTAATATTAACAAAAATGTATTAAAGAACAAATAAATATCAGCTTGAAAATCCAAACAATTGTTTTCTGAATAAAAAAAAAATTAAGGACTCAAAATTTTAGTATTAGCATCAAAGTTTACTTGGACCTTCCCTTATGGATTTTGTTATTGATTCCGTGCCAAAAATGTTGTTACTTTAAAATAAGGAGGGAGCTATTTAGCTTTAAATCATGGCTCTATAAAATAAAATTTAGGCTACAGATACCATTTATCGATTTTTTTATGTTTTTGCGATAAATTAACAAAGTTATTCATGTATAAATAAAAATCAATATAAACTTTCCTTTATAACAGATACTCCAAAATATTATATTTTCTTAATTTCAAAAAAATTAAAGCAAATATGCTAAATCCTCAAAATAAGTATTGGCCTATATTTGAAGCTTTTTCATCTTTAATCCGTATCTCTGTGAATTTAAAGATTATTTTTTTAAATAAGAACGGGTTTCTTTACATATGGCTATAACGGAGTAAAGCAAATTTCAAAGGATCGGGTCCTAAATTTAAAGAACAATATTTGTAAAGCAAAGATAATGAACTTTCTTTTAATAAAAATTTCCTTATTAAAAAAAAAAGATTGCATAATCTTTCATATTAAGTCAATAGGTTTTATAAGCTGTTGGTTTAATCCAAAAACTATTGATCTGTTAATTCAAATTAAAAATTTCAGATAAGGCTTATTTTTTGAACAAAACAAGTTTTACCGAAAATTTTATTAATTTTACTGAACAAAACTTTTATTTATTATAAAAAATTTTGTAAACTTTAATTCAACAAAAATTTCATTACTTTGTGTCCAACCAGTTCTATAGTTCCAACAAATATCTCACGAATTGCCAAGAGGAACTTTTGCTATATCAAGGAGGGCAATACAGTTATTGGCTTTTGATTAGTATCCAAATCGATAGTAATTTTAACCAAAGTTCAAAGAGATTAGTTTTAACGTATGAGTAAAGTTAACTTTTTCCAAACATAATAATTCCATGAACTAACACAAAGTTAAATTGGCTTTAGTGAAATAGAGAGAGAGAGAGATAGAGATAGAGAGTATGTGGCGCATCCTAAATCTATTTCAAAAACCTTTTTTATATATCCATTCCACTTATCTTTATAATCTAACTTTCCAAAGTAAGACATTTTCCTCTGTTTTGTTAAGGTGTCATATTTCCGACGGTATCGTTATTGCCAATATCTTTGAGCAAATTTGGGAGTGAGTGGTGAACGATATTACGATACCCCACTATCTATGAATCAAATCATAGACCACAATCAGGTCATAGCCAAAAACCGATAAGTAGATGTATGAAATACGTGCGTTTTTATTTTATCCAAATCACGTCAAATTCAATTATATAGACAAATAAAATCAAATCTTAACACACACATATCAACATTCGATCTTGAATTTGTTGGTGGGCATTTGGATATCGCAAAGGAAATCGCCTTTTATCAAAGAACAAAAAGACAGTACGCAAACACAGGGTGTCATAAAGTAATAAAACAATTATTGTAAAATATTAAAAGTGTGACGGCTAACATTACTGATATTGACTAAGAATAGTTGTTCAAAGGGAGTGTACTGGTCACGCCAACAGAATACGGAACTTATCATGTTCGGTGACGCACAACTCGAAGAGAAATAGGTTTCAAATATCGTTTTTATGAAAAGTTGAATCTACAACGATGGCAATGAGTTCAAGTAATAATTGTCAAAATTGTTTAACTTTTTTTTTATATAAAGATTAACGAAATGCAGCGTATATGGATTACAAAAAAACGCATATTCTGTGAGAATGTGTTTAATCAATATTTGTTATATCATTAGTTTTTTGCAGATTTAAGGATTGAAGTTTGCAGAAATATATTTTGCAACATTCTATAAATTGGTGGATTGGAAATTGAGTAGTGTTCGTATGTCCACGGTATATATTTATATCTCATAATTAAAATTGCGAAATTAAGGTTATTCGCAATCTGACAATAAGAATAGTGACCAATGATGAATTGACTAGTACTAGCATATAGAAACTAGATTTGTTTCTTACTCTTCGAAAACGTCATTGTTTGGCTTGCAATTTAACTCCTAGTAGTGCTTCAGAGAAGTACATTTCCCCTGGTGAAATAATAATTGGTTTCCAATTCTGAACTATGTTACATCCATTCTTGATAATGGGAGCTTTTGCACTGTAAGACCAACCTTGGCTGATATAAAAATTAGGTTTTTGTCCATTGTTACAAATCGATAAGGGTATTTTGAAAAACTACAAATCGTTGAATGACTTTCGACAAACAAAAAACTCAAAAATTTAAATTTACGAAAAGTCGCTTACCGACTTTAACATCCCTAGATGAAGAACTGAACTATAACCCCAGTTAAATAGGACAATTTGAACAATTAAGAAACCAAAGAAAAGTCGAATCCAACATGCGAAAATAATCGTTCATTTCCATGAGGAATCTAGCAGTTCTGATTATGTCCAGTCTGCGATCAAACATCAACTCAGAAATTCTGATAGCATTCTAAGAAATCACGCTGGCTTGATTGTAGATCAGACCACATTTTCCCTTACAATAATTTCTGTTTGCATTAGAAATCAAAAGCAACAGAAAGACTCCGAAAACCTTGTACAAATTAAGATATAACGCAACTGCTCGCATTTGAAGCCTACACTGTTGCCGCCAATTGTTTATAGTCGAAAACCTTAGAGATTGAAATATTCTTCCATGTTCTTTAAAAAAAATGACACCTTGCTGTACCTTGTAATGATTGCAACACCCAAAGGTAAACATCCACCCACCCATACATACATACGGGTAAATTGGTTGTGTCCTCTGTCCATATCCCCATGTCCAATGTTTGCCCTAGGAGTATATGGCCCATACATGAAATTTCTTATTTATTTGTTAACCGCCTGCCCGGTCGTTCATTCGTTCTTCACAGACCGTTTGTACAATTGGTATGGATCTTGAAGAACATTCCATTAGATTCGTGTACAAAAGCATGTCACAATCGTTTGTATTTGTTTAGCTGCGTTTTTCTTATCGCAACTCCGGGAGAAACAAATGCCAGTCGAAATGATATCTGGTTTATAGTCCAAATTACTCTTGTTCGGTTGCAGGAAAAACTCAGGCGTCTTTCTTTGGAGCGTCTCCGCAAGTTCGGGGTATCATGCCATACAGATGTACTAACTCAACTCAACTATGTGTATCAGGTGCTATCTTTTTGTACTGTAGGGAAACCACCCTCTGGCGAATGAACACACGTAGATATTTACATACACACATATGTGTGTGTGGACCGTTTGTGGTTGCTATCTTTCTGGTCCGTTTTACTGTGAAATTAAAGCAACTGATTTCCGATTTCATCGGCCATAATTAATTGTACTCAAGTGACAATTTCATAATTTCACCAAAGCGAAGAGTCACAATACACGCCAGAGCTACACTCTGACAACGCAACCCAAACACTCAATCAGTATTTGTCTAACGAAATTGAATTTCAAAGTTTTGATGTCGTTTGACTTTATCACGATCTCGACGCAATGTTATTGAATCGACCGAAAACATATCTAATTAAAAAGCAAAAAACGAAAAAAAAAAGAATAATAATCAAAGATGTTTGGTGAGCAAATGTTTATAGTGCATTTGGAGGATCGCTTCCCCCAAGTCTTTGGTCGGTGCCTTTTGTTCCCCTTTGTAAAATGGGCTTATGGTGATTCTAATAATTGGCCATGTTCCGATCACTATCGAATCATGAATCTTCATACGAAATCATTGAGTACTGTTCTAATAAACAAACAAACTAATGTCCATAATGAGAAAATTTACAATAGATTTTCCGAATCAATTCAGATTGTACACTGAAAAAAAGCATACTCGGTTCCAAAGATTTTGTCTTTACTTTAAAAAATTTGGTATTGATTCCGAGCCAAAGAAGCGGAGAATACAAGTAAGGATACTTTTAAGACACAATTCTCTTTTAAATGTAGGTTTTGTGTACCTGCTTCTAGGAAGCAAATTTTAATTTTTCGCTTTCTCAGCTTTTTTCTTCATATGCTATCAAAGTCCTTTAAAAACGAGTTAATGGCAACTTTATTTTCCAAATTAGGACTCGACTTCCAGTAGAAATTATGCTATGTTTGAAGTAAAAAACTTCTTTAAAATAAAGTTTTGAAAAACATGTCCTATATTTGAACGATTTTTTGCTTTGTAGTCAAGATGCAAAAAGACAACAAATTTAAAGACAATTTCATTAAATTTAAAGAATTTTTCTTTTTTCTTTCATGTTAAGATACCTATTTTTAAGTCAAATCACTTAATTATAAGGACAAAACGACTTCATTGAAAGTTTATCGACTTTTGGACAAGGAAAATAACTATATATTAGAGAAATGCGTCTTCTATGCTAAGCAAAATTTGTATTCGTATTTTAAAGACATGAAATCTTTGACCTCACGACAATATTTTTTTCAGTGTAGAAGTAGATTTAGAAATTGCTTTAGCTTTTAAAAATATGAAGGCATGTAGTCATGAACAGGAGATGAAATTTGTTTTGCTTAACTACACTTTTTAAAGAAAGAAGTACAAACATATGATCGTATCCAAACACTTTTTTTTATAAATTTTAAATCTAAGAATTGCATCTGCAAATATCAAAATGAGATGGCTGAGCCGTTTACTTAGCAAATAAGGTTGCCAAGTCATATGAGATATACAAGCCAATTACAAAGCATATTCAAGGGATCTAGAATCGATATGCCTCAAACAAATTCTATTGCTAAAACTATTGTCACAAGAGCTATCAGGACGCGGGTGGGAAACAATCAAGCACCTCTTGAACAGAAAAATATTAAATTGTTGTATGTGAAATTTTTCGATTTTTACCTATCATTTAGGAAATTAGTCCCTCTACTTAAAGAAAAAATTGACTAAAAGTAAAGAACAGTGGCGCCAAATCTTTACCATATTAACAAACTGTAGTTCATTCTTACTATTTAGAAAATAGTAAGTATGAATTTAGTTCATAAACACATTTAGTTCATAAAATTTTTGAGACATGCTTAGATAAAAGAAAATTTTATTAAGTTGGAAATGTTTTGAAAAAAAAAAAACAAACTGTAAATTATTTCCAATAAATGTAAGTAAACTTTAACATCACTTTATGGTACTTTTCTCTATGGCTACTTACCTATATGAGCAAGAAATACTTAGCTATCACGAAAAACTAACCTAATCAATCTAAATCCAATTTATGTAGAAATTCAGAAATTTTTAGCACAGATTTTCAAACCTGTGAACTTAATAAAATAAAATATATTTTAATTTATGAATCGAAACAGAAAATTATTGGGAAATATCAGAATTATGTGTAATTATTTTGTGAATATTTGGTTTATAATTCATTTACAATTCATCTTATTTCTATGAGCCCACGAAGCCACAGGGCTTGTTTGTAGGCAGTCTCTCTCTCTTTCGGAAAGACGTCATTTGGAAATTTTTTGGCTGAATATTATTTGTAAAATAAATAATTCAACGCAAAGCAAATACATTCCATATAAAGGATTTGGACGAAAGCAAAGCACATAAGTTCAAATGTAGTGAACTAAAGGGTGATACGGTCAAAATTTGGTCAAGGGAAAACGCGTGTAAATCGGTGAAATTGTTTATTTAAAAAATCAAATTAAATTTCTTTTTCAAGTTCAATTAGTATAAAATTCAGAAAAAATATTCAGTTAGGCTTTCGCTTTTCCAAATCCGAATTGCCGGGCCTCACGCTTGACACCTGCCATCAGATTTTGTACAGCCACCTTGTCCACCTTGTTCGCCGCAGAAAGCCAGTTTGCCTTGAACTGCTGTTCGTCCTTACCAGTTTTTTGGTCTTCTTTAGGTTCCGCTTGACAATAGCCCAGTATTTCTCAATTGTGCGGAGCTCTGGCGTGTTGGGAGGGTTCTTGTCCTGGGGAACCACCTGCACGTTGTTGGCGGCGTACCACTCCATGGCCTTTTTACCGCAATGGCAAGATGCCAAATCCGACCAAAACAGTACGGAACAACCGTGTTTCTTTAGGAAAGGCAGCAGACGTTTATTCAAACACTCTTTCACGTAAATTTCTTAGTTGACAGTCCCGGAAGCTATGAAAATGCTGCTTTACAAGCCACAGGTACAGATGGCTTGCCAAACCAGACATTTCTTTGCGAACTTTGGCAGTTTTATGTGCTTGAAAATATCTGCTACCATTCCCCTTCCTTTTGCCGTATAAAACTCCTGTCCCGGGAGCTGCTTGTAGTCGGCTTTGACGTAGGTTTCGTCGTCCATTACCATGCAGTCAAACTTCGTCAGCATCGTCGTGTACAGCCTCCGGGATCGCGCTTTGGCCGTCGTATTTTGTTTGTCATCGCGATTTGGAGTCACTACCTTCTTGTAAGTCGATAGTCCGGCTCGGTTTTTGGCTCGATGCACGGTTGTAGACGATTTCCCCCCGATCCAGACTTCCTGGCTGTCGATGCGCAAGCAAAATTTTGATACGCTGCTCTTCTTGCTTGGACGGCATTTTGACAACTGAAGAGTGAATTCCAAAATCAAAATAGGAGCAACATTCTACACACACACACCTTCAAAATGAGGGATGTTAAGGTTTTTTAAATGCAAAATTGAAAGTAATACGTCAAGTTTATATTGACCACATTTTGACCGTATCACCCTTTAGCTAACCGTGCTTGTTCACTGATCGGAAAAAGAGAGGTTTTGGCCAAAGTTAGCGTACAAAATCGATTTTGTAAATTCTAAATTGAAAATAGTTTAATTCCATAGAAGAATTTGGTACCCCTCCCCTTTTAATTAGCAATACCAGCAAGCAATTTTTACTATTACAGGAATTAGTGCTTTATTTTTAACAACTGATGTTGAGTTGACGGGGATTTGGTTTCGGATTTAATCTGGGTTATATTTAATAACACTTGTCATTACACTTTTTTATAATAAAATAAATAATAGTGGGATATTTAGATTTATTTTGCAAAAAAAAGTCATTTTTATCAGTTGTCGTTGAGTTGGTGGGATCTAAGTCTAAATATCGCAAGATTTACTAAGTAGCATTTTAATGTAGAATCACACAGGCTGAGATTTACTTTACCACAAGTGGGTAATACCCTCAACTCTGTATTGCTATTATAACATTGAATTTATTAAAAATTAGAGTTATCCCATAGTAATCTTTGATTTTGATCAAACAGCTGAGAGACAGGGTTGCAAATTGGTGGTTTTATTCCAGATGGCTTATCCAGTCAATTCCATCGAATAGAAATCAGGTTTAATGTCCGTTTTGAGGTATTCCTTGCTACAGATCCAATAATATGCATACGTGCATAAATATTTAGCACACCCTCCTGTTTAAATGTGCGAAATATCTCAAAGACGCTAAACAATAGGGCTGTTTTCTTTTAGCACTGGATGCAACTTTTGTATGGGCTATCCAGAATATCGTTGCACTGGTGTTCTATCCAGAACATCTCATCAGTTCAAGTTGCGCCGATATTGCCAGATTATATTTTGATAAAGTGACGCTTCTTCGATTCACAATAGCAATTTATTGTGACTAAATTATCGAAAAACATGAAATTCAAAGTGGTACAGTGTCATAAATAATCGCAGCAGTAAATATTTATTACTATTTGAGCACTTCATACATTAAAAATGCAAGATTTCACCTCTTTTCTGTGATTGTTTTTAAACAGCTGATGACAGTGTTGCATATTTTTGGAGATGTCCTGGATAAGCGAGTACTCTGTTTTCTTTTAGTCCTTCACGGCTTAGGGTATCCAGTGCTAAAAGAAACCAGTCCTAATGTTGTCCTTTTCATACCCTCTCCACACTAGTGATTATTATTTTATTTCTTTTTTGTTTTATAAACCCCTTTAGACGATTAAATTGTTTTTATCTACAAGTAGTTGTGGTCGACAGGAATTGAATTAAAAAATAGATTCTCATGGATGTTTGGTGAATCAGGTGTTTTTATGGGTTGCTAACACTACCAATATCAAACACCCCCTCACTTCAACATGTGCCACAAGTTTGCAGATGTATTTCTTTTTTTTTTTTTTTTGTTTGGTATATTGCATGACCCATGAGTTATTGTCGTCTGCCTGCATGACTAAAGGACCATCGATGGAAGCATTGCCGACTTAATTTGATTATCGACCAAACGATGCCCATTAGCATGTCAGTTCCATGATTGTCGTTGCGATTAAGCTTTGCTTCTGGAAAACTCATTTCGCTAAATTTGTTACTGCTCGAGTTTTTGGTTGATTCGTAGCCATGACAACTCCTGTCTATTTATTCGAAAAAACATTGCAAAGCCACAAGGATAATAACAATAATACGACCATAACACTACTGGTGTTGGTGTGTACGTACGTACTACCCATTGATGATATTAATACGGTGGCAGCGGCTGCGACGACAACGTTGTTGACCCAAGGTTGCTTTGGTAATGGCCAGATGTGAGGCGATTGTGCCAAGCACCACAGCGCGATTGTTAGAAAAAATAACAACAGCCACTGTCACTATGTCACACACGTTGTGATGTGTCTGCTCTCCACTGCACACACACACACATGAGACGTTTCCACTCACCGTGCCTTCAGTGCACGACTGAACAATAACATTATAATTAAAAGCATCCAAAAGCCAGTAATGTATAAACTTGTCATGAGCTGTCAACTTAAACTGCAATAAAAGAATCCTGTCAAGCCAACCTCAACTCAACAACTCTATGCCTTTCTTTCCATCTATCCATACATCCTTGCTTCCGGCTGGACTCGGACTCTATTGAACAATTACTACTGCTGGATGCAACAAAACATCCTCGTACCTCCATGCATGCCATCCTGCTGTTGCTCCTGCTGCAGCGACCATAATTATGGGAAGGACACAAGGGGCCAAAATCCTTTGTTACGCACCAAAAAAAGCTTACTTTTTCCGTATTTTCAAGCCTTTTTCGAAACTCATTCACATTTGATATTTACGTACACATGTATGTAACGAGCGTACACATCCATACATACACATATATACATACTAAAATGTGAATATTAGTACATATATAGTCATTTACAAACATATATCCTTGGTGAATACACACTTATATAGGATGAAGAGGTATTTGTGTGTGTGTATGTCTTTGCGTGTATTTTTAGATAGATGTCCTCACATGGACATTGAATATATGTATAGTACATGGCTGCATGCTAAAGTTGAGATGTAGGGTCGCTCTTAGTTTCGGGTAAACGACTCGATGGAGAATCCCAGAACGCTGACACATACTTTTGCTAGTGTCCGTCTGTCCATATAGTACTACTCATCTTCACAAAAACACATACAGATATACATAAATAGATAGAAACCCATATACCTATATATACAGTTTATTTTACAAATATACAAAAATATGTAAGTACGTGTGTGTAGTTGGAGGCTAAGGAAGCTACTAGAGTGGAGACATCCTCCCTAGTGAGACATCACACAATAGAGTACAGCATCAGGTAAATAAATTGGAGAAGATCGCAGTGTTACACTTGAGGTGGATATCATGATACAACTTCCAACTTACGGGTGCTAATTCAAAACTATTGTTCTTATACACCCATCCGGAACGAATAATTTAGACATTAAAAATTTGGAAGTGGCACTTATTTTCTTCCAATTCATAAAGATGATCGATGCCAGCATCACGAACATGTTTTACATGTCTTTTTTGTTTTGTGTCTCCAGTTTTGAGAGAAAACAAGCATCATTTACATCTTGGGGAGTTGCATTTTTATGTGAAGATTTTAATTTTTTTCGCGGTTACCATTCTCTATTAATTGAGCTCTTGTGAAGGGTTATGAAGTCGGTGCAATCTCAGTCTAGGGGACGGCGAGCTTTTGATACGTGTATAGTGGGAGACCAATAGATGCTCTTGATATAGTATTGCATCAATTATTAAAGTGAAACCATTTGGAGCAATAAAACCACTCCAAATATGCAGATTTGTTATGAAATTGATAAAATTTAAAATGAAGTTTTCTTTCCTTTTAGAACAACGTTTGTATAGGTTATCCAGTGTAAATATCAAAGGTATTGCCAGGTCGAATTTTTATAGAGTGTATCACTCTATCGTCGAATCACAATTATGGTTTATTATGAAAAAGGCTGTACAATTACAAGAAATATTAATTAGAAAATTAAATATTTGATGCCAGAAACAACTTAACACAAATGTTATACATTCAAAAGAATGTCTATTTAGATTATCGAAAAAGGCTTCAAAGATTACTTTAACTTTTTTGCGACATTTTTAAGTTAAACCCAATTAAAATGTTAGTATTTATTGGTTCGATAATAGCTGATGACATTTTTAAATAAACGAAAAATATGACTAAATGGGGATTCATGCTTCGGTTAACTACTAATCGTATGATGAGAAAACAGTCATCATTATTATTTTATGTATTTATAAATAAATATCTTTTTTGATTAATCGCATCGACATTATAAAATTAGGTTTTAATTTAAAACACTGGAATTGTTATTAATACCTACCCAGCAAAAAAAGCGTCGCCAAAAATGTAGTGCAAATATTCTTTTTGGATCCGGATGGTTCAAAATTGGAGCAGAAGCGATGAATTTAACATGAGTTTGCCATAGTTCGGATGTCCATAATTTCAACAGCCGTTGCACTGAGTTTGCATCACTTCTTAAGGTGTGATTCGACATCAGTGTCTTGGATGTGAATTAAAAAATTTAGTGATTTTTGGCAAAATAAATTATTTTTTTGTGATTTTTTAACGCTTGATCTTTGGGAGGACATTTTTGGAAATACTTTTAAAGTTGTGCCTGTAGAACAGCTGGGTAGCAAAATATTTTGGAACTAGTTACCAAGCCATTACTTTAAATCTGTATCCAGAACTATACTTTGGGATGTACGCTCATTCCACAGTAGTACTCCTAAGGTTTTATATAAAGCATTTGTTTCATGTTATTTCAGAAACACATTTAATTTTTTGAAATTTAACATAATACAGACAAATAAAAAAGTGAAAAACAATATTTGAAAAATATGACCATCCATTTCTTGGAAAACGGGGAATTTCACATAAAATGTGTGCAAGTAAATGTCGTTAGATAAAAGTTTAAAAAGAACAGACAGACGTACAGACGTAGCATTATAGCAAATCCGAAATCAATTTTCTTTGTTAGATAACAATTTATTGATTTTTTGTAAACCGCCTGTTATATGAGTCTATCCAAGAACAAGAGAATTGATCTATTTTCACTTTATACATGCAAATGAATTTCGAAGGGATCTAAAACTATGATTTAAATTTTATTGAAGATGATCCAGTTCGGCATCCAAACCACTTTTCTCGAAGCTCTTATTCTACTCTTAATGTTGTGTTCGTAGGTTTAAAGTTTTGTTGCATTCACAGCTGTATTGGAGAAATTATGTTCCCTTGGTAATATTGTATATAGCACCACACTGTATAAGTGTATTTGTCTTTTTTCATTTGATTTCATGTTTTGCAGTTAGGAGGGGGGTCCTTATATGGTGTCCTGTATGTGGCATCTCAACGGCAGGACCAAATACTTGTACGTACATTAACAGATATGCAGTGCACGGAATAAATGTCGTTGGTCGTACTCGAAAATGTTTGTGGCAAGAGTCCTTCGGTTTCTTGGGGCTGCTGCATAATCAGCTGGTGAGTGAACACATAGCAAACTGTATTACTTCCGTTGCGGCGATTCGCAACACACTCACACACAGATGCAGTCAAGTATGAGCGATTGTTTGCCACTTTCCTTTGTTTCCTCACAAAGATCTGTGTGCATTGCATTGTTTTTCATTCCGTCCATGGGATGGATATTCCTCTCAGTTCGTCCACTGTGACATTTCTTGCTGCTTGTGGTCTAGCTCTACCCACATGGGTTAGCACGAAGCTCTAAACAATCGCGCGTACTTAATTTAGATAACAATCTACGGCAAAGAAAAAAACGTATGATACTCGCCAAACAGAGGGCTTGTGCGGAATGGTCCAGCTTTTGTTTAGTATGCTCAGTAAGAATTTGAATTTAGTCTGATTCTGATTCCTAGCTTGGAGTCTAACTAGTGACAACAGGAAATAGGTCTTTCATTGGCCAATAAGTTCCTTGGCTTCATATGTGCACGTTGCATTGGAACTTTGCGAGTCGTGATACCGACACTATCACTATCAGCTCGTTTACTATCAACCATGGTATGATGAAGCGTACAACAGTACAAGTGTTGTCTCTCGACTAGCCAGCCAGGCCTGCTTGGCTGACTAACATAATAAAACTTTTTGCCATTTTTATGCATTTTGGTGTTACGCGTTCTGTTTTCATCTTAGCGTTGCACTTTGCTGAACTTTTCACTTTCAACTGGAAGTCTGTAGTCGTCTGCCTCTTTTACGCTACTTATTTGTGTACTCGGCACCTCTTCTTTGCTTGTGTGTGCGACTGTGTATGCCTGTACGTTTTTCACGCAAACAGACGGCGCGAAAGGCCTCCCTCCTACCAAGAGTGTGTGTGTGTGTGTGCAGGATGAAAGTCAAAATGAGTTTGCGAAAAAAACAATTTGAGTATGTATTGGTGTAAGTGTGAAACGTTGTTGGAATTATGACGTTGGGTTCTTCTCACTAACTGACTGACTGAATGAGGGAATAAGGAAACTATGACGTTAAAGAGGCTTTCTAGCATTGCTGCTGGAATTCTTCGTGGGCTCTCGCTCTCCGTTGTTATGAATGAATTCCTTCGTTGTTTTGTATTGCCGCCGTGTACCAGTGTGTGTACGACGACTATATATGAGTGTTTGGAGTGTGCAAGTAAATTAGCTGGCAATTAGATAAGGAAGAATCACTCTCATCTTTTGTTATGGCATTCCAAGCTGTCGTGCCGATTTGATTTTAATTCTATGCGACCCTCGTATAGAAATGTGTGCACAGCATCGATAGCAACAAATCGGGGTAGTCAGTCAGTCAGGTCACAATTATCCGGGGAATGTTTGTACGCAAACGTTGTGATGGAGCTTGGGTCCCTTACATATGAGAAGGACACCTCAACCAAGTTCAAATTCTTTCAAGTTTCATAGAGGTAAACAGGCTTATGGTGCCACCATAACTTCGTTAAACCCGCACTTTCCCGACTTACTAACTTCCCATACTCATCTCCAGCAGCACGTGCCAAAATGTCAGCTTTGCATTCGTCTGCACATATCCACTCACACACAAACGTGATACGGACACATTTGCGTAGCGAAGGCATCTCGGTTATGGCGAGAAGGAGATACGATTCAGTTAATGTGGATCATTGTTGGATTGTTTTACCCTGCAAAATTCGAGCCGCATTACTACACCAACAGACAACGACCAAGTAGAAAACAGAATAATGACAGCAACAAAACAAAAAACAAATAAATACTCGGAAACAAATAAGAAAAGACAAAAGCAATTCGACTTGAAACACAAGCCAAAGTTTCTCGAAAAGCTTAATACATTTTTTTGGGAAGTTTTGAAGACAAGATGATATGACAGTGTGTGGTGCACGTTAGGGTAGTACGGTAGTATTTGCATATTTTTGCGAATAATACGCCAAGCCCCATCATTATAAAAAAATAAAGTTTTTATGATTAGTAAACCCCACAATCGTGGAGTTTTGATGTACGTAAAAGTTCGACCTATTGATGCCTAAAGTGAGTTAAGATCTTTAAGTATAATTTTAAGATTTACGACAAATATTGGAATTAAGGGAAATTTTTAAACTTTTCTGCCCAGAAAGTTTTCATTAAACTTGGGAATTTGGATGGCAGCGCGTTATTTTAGTGTCACTTTGACTATTCACTTCCCAGGACGAACGTTTAAAAACTTTCGTAGTACAAACAAAAAAAAAAAAAGGAAGTTCTTCACAAGTCATTAGTTTTAATATATGTATATCAGAAATGTTGAAGTGCGATGCAAATTTTTACTTCACAGGAAGTTAATTTGAGGTAAGGACAAGAATCATTGGTTTTGCACTGTTTTCGCAATAATTTAAAAGATTCTGAATATCAAACGCGCCGGTACATTTCTCGGCAAATGCTATAAAATATCCCAGCAAAAAAAAAAATTGGAAGTTGTTCTACAAACATTTCTTTAAAAAAAAATAATAATTAAAAAAATTAAATTTCATCTCCGCTGGGATTTAAATTTTGAGATGTTTTTGCAACTTACCATAGTTTTTAATTTTTTTGTTGATTTTTAATGGAAAAAATATATTTATACAACAATATATGCCGAAAATAACACAATAAAAACGATGTATAACATAAAAAAATAATTCTTTTAGGAAAATATTTGATAAAAAATGTCCGCTGATTAGATTTGAAGCAGCGTCATTTATTTTATCATTCATACCCAGCAAAAAACGCGTCCCCTTAAAATGATGAAGATGTTCTTCTTGGATCCGGGAGTGGGGCAAAATTGACGCAGAAGCAATGCATTTATCAAGGGCTTGTCATAGGACGGAAGTCCTCCATTTCAACAGCCGTTGCACTGAATCACTTCCTTACCCATAATTTTTAATGGATTATAACGCTTGTCGGAAATGTTTGACCTCAAATATTTTCAAAAATTCAAAATTTTTCCAGATTGGATTTAGCATATTTTTCGACAAAATTTAAATGATTTGTACCATTTTATGAAATCTTACTCTGTTTTTAACCTATTTGAAACAAAAAAAGTTAAAAGTACCCATTAAGAGTGTGAAAAAACCAAGTTATAAAAAATTGAATTAAAAGAACTTCCTGGGTAGTAAAATAAAGAACATCATTGGGAGTGCATCTTCTGGAAGTTCTTTTTAAGTTGTGCCTTTGGAAGAACTTCCAAATTTTTTTTGCTGGGTAATAATAAAGAACATCTCAGAAAGTAGTTAGAAAAAATTAGATAATAAGAAAATAAAAGTGTAACAAAAAATACTGATAGAAATAAAAGGTGAAAATGTAGAAAAACTTTTTGGTTTTTAGTTTTTTTTTTTTAATTTCTTCATCCAAATGAAAGAAATGCAAAGGATCAAAAAAAAGGAGTACTTCTGTCCTATTGCAAGTCCATGTAAAATTCATTGGAAATGATCCAAGTTTGCACTACATCCGAAACACAAATTTGCGATCGAAACTACTTTTTTGGAAGTTTTTCTTCCTTTTAATAAAATAAAAATGAGAAATGAAGATAAATTCCGAATAATTACAAGCGCATTTAAAATGCATTGCTTCTGACTTTGTACCATTTTCAACTTTGTTCTCTTGACTAAAATTTTGTTGTTGGGTGTTTTAAGGGTGTAATCTGCAATCGTTTTTTATTAATTCAAATTGCTTAACTTTTTTTCATAATAACCATCAAATGTTGTCGGGGCTGGTCGACTACAATATATTTCTCCAAAAAGTCGACAAGTTGGTTTTTAACAAAACACCAGAAAGATCCGCACCGAGAACAAATAAATTTTTTATAACATATGTCGATTGAATTATAAACTAACTTAAATGTCACGAGATGAAACAAGCAAAAATAACATTTGAAATTTTTTTGGGGTGATCATTTTCCTTTTCTGGGTGTGGCATTTAATAGCAAATAACTCCTAAGTTATGAAAAGCTTTATGTCGATTGTCTCCAAACTCATTTGTTTGCTTTTAATGAAAAATGTTTAGCATCAAAAGAAAATTTCGCTTGTCTGAGATTTCGTTGCTCACAAATGAAAACTCTTCTTTCAGTGTATACTCTCAAATGCCTTTAAACTAAACACATATTTGGGCCCTCTTGTTACTCAAACAAATGCTAGTTTTTGGATGAAATGAAAATCAACCCACCTTACTGTACACTCATACGCAATCATCACTACATTTTAATTTTCTACAAGCGCTCAAGAGCAAGCGGTGAATATGTTTTGGTCGAAACATACAAATTAGCTGACATGAGCCAGCGACGAATGATCAACCCTGCTGCCATGGAGCGTGCTAATAAATTGAGATGTGTAGGTACAAGAAGATCATGTCGCTTAAGGCTCGTTCGCTTTCCTCCGTGTGTACGCTTGAAGTGGAGACGCACCCATGAACAAACGGACAAACGGGTGATTTGAAGGGATCAAAGATCTACTGAAGTGATTACATTTGATTGAAGGGGTCTCCTCTCCTCTGGTCGTTTGCTCGATATTCTGAGCTTTAGGTTTTATTTCTTTGCTTGCTCTTAAGCACAGTGCCAGAGTTTGTTTGTTGTTCGGATGTGACCACAAACGCCCTCGCCTTCAATTTACCTGTAGGTCCGAAATCAATGGACGTGTCATCGTCTCAGTCGGAGTTTCGTTTAACAGAATTGTTTAATTGCTCGCCATGCAATTACACCGAAAACACACACACCCATATCCAAATATGTGCCTGTCTACGGCTACATGTCTCCCCAAACTTGCACACAGACATGCCCTGCCTGGGCTTGACAATGTTCATTCATAGTTCGCAGTTTGCAACTGCGATGAGTCAATGAAGAGCGGCCACAAGTATGTCATGAGACCGTGATTGGGATCTACCCACGCACCACACAAGCCGCACCATAAGACTAAAGCACGCGTTACAGAATCACCAAACAACAACGGAAGACATCGTCATCGTCTTCTTTTCCATCGAATGCTCACATCAACCATCTCAGGTAAACTTGGAGCGGGAGACGTAAGTCGTAGACATACAGACAACATCAATATTGCTAATGATGATCTTAGCGTTTCTGTGCCATTTCGAGAAGATCTCAGATCTCTCTGTGTTGTCTTTGGTTGATCTATCGTTCATTAATTCATTTTCGAGTTGTGTAAGCATTTTGGTTTGGTTTGGTTGGTGTGGCTAGCCCTTTTCTGAGGACAGGATATTGTTGGTGCACACCTTGTGTGCCATCCCAATAGTGTAGGTGTATTCAGCCTGAAAATTCATTCAAACAAAAAAGTTAATACCACAAATCTTTCCTTCCGTCATTTCCATTATGACCATAGGAAGTTTAGATCCATCGCTCAGCAGAGTCCAATAAAATCTTGAGTAGTGTAGGCATCAATCAATTTAATAAATGTAAAAAAGCATTTTTACCCTCTATTAACCATTGGGATTAGTCTTTATGGACGCCAAAGTTGATATGATTTGATTTATATCCTACCTACTTACTTATTTATGCCAGCCCTAATTATCAAACTAAGCGTTTGACCTGTAACAAATAAATTTGAAATCGATTTCATAATTATTTGCACATTGGTAGATATAGATTGGTATACACGCAAAAAAATAATTCTTTCCTCCCAAACGAAATTTTAGACAAACAAAGTTCGTTTCTCATTTGCTTTTCGCTGTAAGGAAGTGTATTTACAAGAAAAGTATACACTTTTTGTGATTAACGTTTATTCTTTTCCAGGATGTAGAAACAATTTCATAAAGACAAACATTGTTTTCTTGCTAATTGCATTTTCCGTCACATCGACGATGTTTTTTAGTTCTTAACACCTTTTCCTGTAATACCAACAGTGTAGAAGAAATTATACGATTTTATAAATTCTTAAAATTTTTTTACCTTTCGCCTGGACGGAGAATCGAACCGCGGACCATGCACTTTGTACGCCAACACACTAACCATTGAGCTATGTACCTGTTATGGTCATCAATATATAAATATCCATATAAGTTATATTTATATAGCATAGCTTGCGGCGCCCACGAATCGAATAAACAAAGTTTATTTAACAGAAACAAACATTTAGTATGGCACCGTGGATCAGTGGTTGCTACGTCCGACTAGCATGCCAAGGGTCGTGGGTTCGATCCCTGCTTCGACCAAAGTTTTTTTTTGTTTTTTTTTTACATATATTCCAGATATGTTCGGAAGATTCCGAAAAAATTTTCAACATTACATTGTAGTATATTAAATTTTGAACTATAAAATGTGTCTTATTACAGACCTAAAGTCAGAAAAGAACAGTGTTTGATATAAACGAAATGGACTGTGTTGTTGTTTCAAAAATAACTTTTGTTATTGAAAAAATAAAAATTTTGTAACAAACGAATTTTTTTGGTGATAAAAGTTTAAAATTTTCGAAGCAATTCAAAAAACTCTAACAAAAGAAATACGTACACGTTTTCCAAACGTTTTTTTTCTTTGCGTATAGTATGTTGTGAAGTGTATAAATTGGTCATTATATGAGAAAATGTTGTTCGAAACAAGTAATCCTGTTTCGATCAGAATATTGTCTCATCTCAATGAAACTATTTTTATAAATTGCAAGCTACGTTTTAGTTTGTATTGAGCCGACGTAATTGTTCATAGATGTCTAAAACGGTTCGAATCGATTGTAAGATTAGTTGTACAACCTACCTTAGAAACTGTTTTACTTTTAGGTGGTATCATACTAAAATATATGTTGATTAGAGGATTTACCATAGTTCAAGAAATGTACAGACGTCTGAATTGAATTAACGTTGCTGCTCTTTCTATGGCGTTGTTGTTTTTTCTGGCACAAACAAAATTATCATTATTAATTTCCCTTTCATTTGTTCCCTTACCTTTCTTCTTTTGCAAACAAAAAACAGCAAACATTCAAAAGAGTATATAATTCTGCACAAGCATTTTTTTTCAATAAAATTCCCAAACATTCCCAGTGTAATGTTTGCGCACTATAAAAAGAGCTTGGTCGATTTCAATTATTTGATCTTTACACTAGTTATGTTGGTAATCGAGCCAAAAATGCCGCAAAAGTGTTGTTTTCTCGGCAAACATATATATTGTTGCCGAAATCACATACATAATTTTCGAGAAAATAATATTGTTGCTACAAACATGTCCATGTTCACCGTCCAAAAATAACATTTTGCTTTTGTTTAGGGTGATCATATTCCTTCTTTGGGTTTAGGGATTAGAAATCGCAAAACTATACACAAAATAAACGTAACGTAGCTAGTATCTTGGGATATTTTTGGGAATTACCACGTACCAGTTAAACAATATTAGTCGCACAAAGGCAACTTAAATGTGACAGCTAATAAATTAGAACATATTGACTAAAATATTTTTCTAATTGCACCATGATAGAAATAAGTTAACAACTTTTGTTAAATTTAAGAAAATTTGTTCTCTAGGAAAATTTAATATTTTGAAAGAAAAAAATTTAAGTATTTGTAAAATTTACTCTTTTGACAAACTTTCGAAATAAAAATCTTTTTTTTTTTTCGTTTGGAATACGAAAGAAAGCTTTCGTTCGATATACAAGACAAGTGCATATCAATTTTCTCATTCCAGAGTACGCTAAGTCGACTTAGCATTTTTGATGGAGTTCGTTGTTTTTTATTCGGATTGATGTGAATTGCATCCGGCTACACGAAAACACCAACGTTCGAAATCGTGGAAGGCTGTTCTCGAAACAAACAACTGACGTACAGAGAAAATTAATAACGAACGTTCACGATTAATTAAAATTAAACAATCAAAAGATTTTCCGAGATTGTATTCGAACCTCTCGTGTCTTCACAATTCTTAATTGTCATGCCAAGTTAAATCCTATAGTATTGTAAATTCTCAGACCATGAAAGATTTTTTAAGCAAATCGTTTGTAATTCCGTTGATCAGAGTGTACGTGTACAGGCATAAGCAACCACACATAAAGGAAAAATACTTTCCTCCGAAAAAATTAATTATTTAACCCACTCCAAATGGCGAAACCCCTTAGAGAAGCTTTAAAACACTCAGAAATGTCACCAGTATTACTGAGAGGGGATAATTCACCGCTGAAAAACCTTTTGGTGTTTGGTCAAAACTGGGATTGAACCCATGACCCTTTGTACACAAGACGGACATTCTAACCATTGCACCACGGTGGCAAGTGATGCAACGATTATCTGTAACCTTTTTGTGTGTTGTGTTTAGAGAAAACTTGGTTTACCTAAAATGTCGTCCTTCAAAAGCAGGAAAATTCTTCTTTCAGTTTAGAGCATTAAATTTGAGTAAAAACTAAACTAAGGGCTAATTGTAGTCATAAAAAAATATATGCAAAATGTCATGATTATTGTTAGCCTATGGTAAATGTTTGATTTGTTGTAATACATAAACAAATGCCATAGTAATGATGAAAATACTCAAATTATCAAGTTTTACAGTAGATGTATCCTGCTGCGCAGTCGCAGTGTATTCTCAATTGAAATTCACCTCCTAGGTGTGAAAATTCACCAATAAATGTGTCGATGTCATAGTACCACCTCTATGTATGCAAGCAAGTACTACGAAAAGTTAATCAAGCTCCATATGTCCATATATCTGCCTGTAGGTAATCATGAATTTTATGCAGATTTTTCTGAATGAATTATTACCTTACACTGGCTCCTCTTATTTCGAAGCTTGTATTCATATTATGGCACAGCCAGATACCAATCCCTCTTCCACGATCGAGCGTGGCTGGATGACTGAGCGAATAGCTTTAGCGCTGTTGGTTGTACTAAATTTATATGTATGCGATGGAATACCAAAGGCATGGCTGTGGTACATCTGCGATGGCCAATCAAAGCCCACCTTCACGTACATTATATGCTTTGGCAGCTTCATGTTGTGATCAAGGTAATATTATTCGCCAAGTGAACGATATCACTCACAATAGTACTCAAGCACATTCCTATACATGGGCATTGCCAATGTATAAGCATCGTAAATGCATGGCTAAAGAAGAGCTGCCATAAGCAAGTAGCCACTGAATTCTAAGGCTGTCCTCAGTACAAACTGTTAATGGGTGCATGTGTGATTGGACAGCCGCTCATACATATTGGTGCATAGAATACTAAGTCCAATGTATAGAGGAATTTTTATGGTAGGCTTTTGATTGGACGTGTCTCTGTAATCCAAAAATACATGATTCGCAAAAAAGATTTAGTCGACATAGGATTGTGCGGAATTAACATATCGATATGTATTTAAATGTGTACATTTCAAGATACAATGCACGGAAGAATAGTCTTTCACAGATTTTGGGTACTGTGAGGATCGTGCATTGAGCCCAGATGGGAAAGTGTATCGACTGGGGGCCGGGTTTACTACTTTCCATTGGAGGAGTAAACAAAAGACCTCCATTTAAATGCTCCAGTCTCCAGTCAATATATCCCTTTATGTATTGTGTTTGGCCAAGTCTCATGTCTGATCTACGTTGGACAAACATCAGTCAAGTCAGGCACGCGCTAAACAAAGTGCCAGACAAATAAATTCGACAGAGCCAATAAAAATTCCAGTTTAACTGCTTGGTTGGTGTCAACTACAAGGAGTAGTTTCAAAGTTTCGTGCGCGTTTGGGAGCCATGTGAGGAGCAGCACCCGATGTGGTGACACTCATCACAATCCGTTGGGTTTGCAACTTGTATATATTACCATCCATCCATTCGTTCATACATTGTACATACCTACCTACCTACCTACGTACACACAATCGATTCGGATTAATCACAGATGTGTGGTCGTATTTCGTCGTAGTCGACTTGGATGGTCGGCCCCCTCCAGAATAATATTGGGGAAGTAGAAATGATCAACAACTAGCCCATACGCACACAGGCATAGCCAAGCGAGTAAGCTTTGGCGAAAGAGAGTTCACTTATCCACTGGGGATCGTCATCGCTGTTACGAAAGGCGTAGCACACAGAATATACAATCGTTGGAGAGGTTGTTTAGTGCGCGCAGCGGTGTACGCAAAATAACCAACGACAAACCAGATTCGACATCCCCACACTCTCGCGTGGAGTGTATAAACGAACAACAACAACTACATCCACTAACGAACAAACGAATGGCAAGCACCGACCACTATAGGTAGACTCCAGAATGTACAAACGTCTACACACACGATGTACAAAAAAACCTACAGCTAGTCAGATGGACAGACATACAGACCGACTTCAGATATCAGCTTAGTTGCTCACAACACTGGGGACTAAATAAAAAGCACACTCTTGAAAAAGGGGAGGCGTCAACGACAATAAAAACGATGATGATGTTGATGAAGGGAACGGTAACGGTAACCTCATCGGGCATTAAATGTGAAATAAGAGATTCAGAAAATTATCGCATACTCAAAAATACAATTGGAGCTTGAAGAGAGGATCGCAAAGAGGATCACCTTCAATGCAAATCGACGAAGATAACTGACAAAAAGAAATTGTCCAATTGCGACGATAAATCTTCGGCCTTCCTGTCTGGTATCAGTTAAAAGAGTATAACTGAAGTTGTCGAGTTTTCGCCGCACAAAAATAGAAAAAATATTAATATTCCATAAAATCGATTTGGAATTACTTGCTCCAGATCGCTAGATCTGTAATATTTTTCGGCACAACGATCAATGCTATTGAATTGGAAATGAATCCGATAATAAAAATTACGCAGACATATCGGTGGAGGGTACACAGAACAAAAACTGTCATCGTAAAACTGTTACTAAATTTGTAAAAAACAAATTGTTTGTTTAAGTGTTTATTTGGCCAATAGCTTATGTCCCTTTAATGTTTTAATTAGCTAATTGGATCTACATTCACACATACAAGAAGAAAAAACCTTATTTATATTTTTATCCCTTATTTTTACACAGAAAAAAGTACACTTTTTTTTTGGGAAAAATGAACTAAATTTTATTCCATTTTTTTACAATTTCATTAACATAACCAAATTTTGCTTAGAAAAAATAGAATAATGTTAGAAAATTTTAGCTAAACTGTATTAGAAACGCAGATGTCACGCCGATTTCATAAAAATGAGTAAATAATATTCGACAAATTCAAGAAAACTTATTACACAAAATTATTATTTTTCACTTATTAAATGAATTTTCATAGCTAGAAGGAAAAAATTGGAGTTCCAAATTGCAAAAATGTGTTTAGTGACATTATTGGTAAAATTTACAAATTTTAAGAAATTCTAAACTATTTTGTGGGAGACACGAATTTAGTTAATCTTTATGCTTCATTTGTGTAAAATTTTCTACTCTGTTTTAGTTAATTTAACTAACGTCCGCAAAAAAGTTATGGAAACTTTCTTAAATTCCATCAACTAAAAAAAAACACGGGTATAAAAATCAATTGCCACACAAATAAATTCAATATAAACTAAAACTGTTGAAATTTATCGTACAATCTCCAAACAAAATAAGAATGAACTACGAAGCGTTTACTATTGTAAAGAATGAGAGATTTCGTAAATGTCAATTAAATAGCCTATTTTGGAAATCGAAAAATGGAATACTACACCCAAAGAAAAAATACTTTCCTCATGAACGAAATTTTAGATAAACAAAATTCCCCTTTCTTATAAAGTATTTTCTTTTAGATCAAACAAAATCAAATTTATGATATGCATTTCAACGATTGTCTCTAATTCTTTTCATTTGTCTTTAAAGAAAATTATTTAGCGTCAGTGTACATAGTTCAATTTTCCCACGATGTAGTTTATTTTATTTACATTTTTTTTTCCAAAATTCTGTGAATAAAATACTGATTAAGGATAACGAAACCTACATTAAGTATATGGTATTTATATTGAAAACTTCTCTTAAAAGAAAACCAAAAAAAAAATATGCACGCAGAGAAGAAACATGATTGTCACAATTATATTCGAAGAGCTATTTTTGCGGCGACTATGTAACATTTTCACCTTCAACCATGTTGGCTCAGTGAACATGGTTCTAAGAAAAATAAAATTTTCCTCATCTAAAATGTTATTATATTGATACAAATAATTTTGTTTGAATCAAAAGAAAATGGTCACGATCTAAAATATTATGGTCTTCGTGACATGGTTCTAAGAAAAATATAATTGTCCTCATCTAAAATGTTATTATATTGATGAAAAGAATTTTGTTTGAATGAAAATACAATGGTCACGATTCATTCAAAATGTTTTTCTTCCAGTTAAAAGAACATGGTCACAATCTAAAAGATTTTGATCTTTATGAAAAAAACTTTTTTCGTCGTCGAAAAATGGACGCCAATTGAAAAAAGAAAACACCAAATTAATTTTATTTATTGGTCTTTATTTATTTATAAATTAAATCATTGTTTATTTGTATTTATAATGTCGTGCAAGCAAACATCATATATTTTTACACACTCTATGTTGGTTCAATTTCAATAATAAGAAATCATTCAATATTTACTTGTGCCCATCAAATGTATCAACGCACGTCATGTAACTACAAATAAAAATAAATTATACCATATATCAAAATGCAGAACAAAAACCAGGTACATTTTTTCAATTACACTTTCCTTTTTTTGTATTCATTTTTCTCCGCTCGAAAATTATTTTGAAAAAGACGAAATACATGGTTTTCGCGACAATTACATACTCTAGATAAACATTAAATGGATGCGGCAACCATGTCCAAACATGTTTTTTCTGTGCGTGTGATTGCAATCAAACAAAGTTTATTTTGAACCAAATACATTGACTTTCACTTATGGAATTTGGTACTAATGCCAAGTCAGACACGCGCTAAACAAAGTGTCAAATAAATAAATTCGACAGAGCGTAAGGATTTGCTAAATGTTTAAAATAAACTTGAGTTTATTTTGAACATGCACTAAAAACAATATTGTCGTGAGGCCAAAGATTTAGTGTCCATAAAATACGAATGCGAATTTTGCTTAACATAGAAGACGCATTTCTCTGATGTAAAGTCGATTTAACATGAAAGAAAATTTTGTTTGACTAAGGTCAACGTGGTTCTAATAATTCTGAAAAAAAATTTCAAAATTTATAAAATTGCCTTTGAATTTGTTGACTATGACTTGAAAAAATAGGAAATTGTTTATACAGAATCAAATACGAAAAACTCAAATTTAAAAGATAATTGTGTCTTAAATGTATCCTTCAATTATCCGCTTCTTTGGCTCGGAATCAATAACAAAATCATTAATGTAAAAACAAAATCTTTAGAACCGGGCATTGCGTCTTCTATGCTAGGCAAAATTCGTATTTTAAGGACATGACATCTTTGGCTTCACAACATTTTTTCAGTGTGACGCTAAATTTTTGTGACATGCGTGAATGGAATTAAAACAATGTTACATCGTGTGTGAGTGCCAAATACAACAGTTTCGTAAATGTCAATGCCCATGATTTAATTCCTTCTCATCGATGCATCACCTTTCATTTCGTGGATGTGAGTTCCTGACACACATATCGTGTGTAAGCGTGCGTGAGTAAATATTTCATTTCGCGAATGTGCGTGATGCAATTATTTACATTAATTATCCAGAGTTTTTCTCCAAAAATTCGACCCATGTCATTCCATACCACCGTACACGTTGAGAAGGAATATGATCACCTCCAAAATGTTTCAAGAGCAAAACGTTTTCGATGGTGAGCGTGTAACATTTTTTCTCGCCAAACATGACACGCTTGTCGAAATTGGATACATAATCTCCGATAAAATAACATTGTTGAGACAAACAAGTTACATGGTCACCATCCAAAAATAACATTTTGCTCTTGCAACATGTTTGAGGTGATCATATTCCTTCTTAGAGTGTATTAGTCAGAATTAACTCAGCGTGGCTTCTGGCTGTTCAGCAAACCCAAGAGAAACAGAGAAATTGAAGACATTGAAAATCGCTACGCGTATTTTGAGGACTATTAGAAAAAATTACTTTTAAAACTATTACGCCAAAATACATATACATATACTTACCAGAATAAATAAATAAAAAATAAATCTTTCTGTTTTTTACTCACAGTAGTATACCTGGAAATAATCAGTCTCTTTTGTCGTGAAGGGTCCTTTAGAAATTAATGTTTTAAGGTGAAATTGATCACTTGTATTTTTAGAAAATAAATTCGTAAATTAAGGAAAAGTTAGTTTTGTTCGTAGAAAATAATTGGAACGAAAAATATGAAATTCATTCGTCGGCCTTAAAGCAATATAGTCTATGTGTTACAAATGCCATAGAATTTAGTGATATTTGGATCAATATTTGTATCCAAATTTTTTTAATTTTCGCTAAAAGTCTATGTATATACGAGGGGAGTTTTTTCCTTATAACTTTTGCTTAAAACAACATAACTATATATAACATATATTTCATATTTCATGATTTCGGAACATCGTGTTTTTTATAACAATTTCCACATATGTACTTTGCAACCAATTTGAAAAAAAAAATTAGAAATACAAATAAGTACAAATTGGTTAGTTTCATAGATACGCCGTTGCCTGCTGGTTTGTGTGTGTGTGTGTGGGTTTCAATATTCCATTGTCACTGCAGACAACGGAAGTGGGCTAATAATAACAACAAAAAAGGGGTGATTATAATTTTTGACAAAATAAATAATTGAAATATTCTGGAAACGCACAGACGGATCCGTTTTATGTGTCCAATTTGTGAGTTTCAAACAAGCAAACCAAAGGATATATTGCTACTGCTCCGATTCTCACGTCTTTGGCTCCCGTTTCATCTCGACTATGGTTGATTTTGTTGTTGTATTGGTGCTGGTTTTGTCTTAATGACTATAGCCACCAATTTGACTTTATCGAGCGAATTTCCTATTTTCTAAATGGAAAGTTATCCCAACTACGAAACTGGTCACACAAATATTCGGATGTGTGAGAGAGTGTATACGTGTATGTGGGCGGAGTCTCCACATCTGATACATGTCCTTATAACACACATATGCACATAAAACTTAATGTTAGTATGAATGTGTGTGTGGCCATGGCACATAAGGATATGTTGACCATTTTAGTAAAAAGCATTGTGCCTCGTTAAAATCAATATGTGTATGTATGAATGTATGTATATTTGTGTAAATGTGCGTGTGTGTTTGTCTAAATATACCGACCTCTCCACATTTATCGTCATCATCGTAGTTGTAGTGGTAACAGCATCAGACACTGTGGCGCACTTGGAGCTCCCAGCTTTTAGCCAACATCATCTCTACCCGTTCGTATTGGGACAGACATATGGACGGACAGACAGACAGAACAGCCAGTGCTTTTTAGTCGGTTGGTTTCGTTGTTCTTCTGGCCTTTTTTTTGCTGGATTCTTCAAATGTGGTGGGGATAGCATTTCAATGTGCCGTAGATATGGAGCATGTGAAATGTAACATGCTGTACGTGTGTGAGTGTGGTCACACATATGCTTGTCTGTATGCTGTGTATTGGATATCCGTTGTCCTGTAGAAAATAACAAAAACAAGCCGGAGAGCAAGCAACTCATGTCCACGAGACGAATATGGCCGTCGATCTCCAATGTCTGTTGGTCTGTGCGTGTGTGTGTGTGCGTCTGTATGTGTGCTTGGTCCTAGCATACATACAAATGAAAACTCTATAACAGATTTAACTACCCTGCGGCCACAATGAAAACTTTTATGGCAATATGTTGCAATAGTATCCTAGCAAAAAGCAGCAGAATCCGCAACAACAAAACCGTTCAAAAATACAAGTCCCAAGCCAGAAAAACAGCAGCCAGCATCAGTAGAAGATGAAAGCAGACATTTGTGTGTTTGAATAACTTTTCTCCATCGGATGGCTGGCAGGCAGGCAGACCAACCGATGATGATGGGGAATACAGTGGAGTATGTCAATGGGCACTGGGCGATGGCGACGGCAATGGTCTTGGGCCAGAGCTTTCCTTCTTCTCTTGGTGCTCTGTTGTGGTATTGGAGGTTGATGGTTAGTTTTGGCTTGTGGTGCGATG
The DNA here is from genome assembly GCF_050003625.1 of Haematobia irritans. NCBI lineage: Eukaryota > Metazoa > Arthropoda > Insecta > Diptera > Muscidae > Haematobia > Haematobia irritans. Next base: position 44,700,097 of record NC_134399.1, read on the forward strand.
TGGTGGGGATTTTTACTTTAACCATCCGTCTGACATATATGCTTCTATGCATAGCAGCAGCAGACCTGACAGTGGGGAAGGAAGCAAGTATTTATTGCAAACATTCAGTGGATGGGCATTTGTATTTGTCTTGTCTTCCAACTTTCAAGATTCGCCAGTCCGAACAAAACCCATTACAGTAGATACGTATGCGATAGAACACGAAATTGTAGGGATTCAAGTATCCCTGCGATATCCTTATGGCCGAAGCAATGTGAGTGTCTGTAAGGACACACATATGTGTATAGACTGGCAAAGCGGAGTTTAGCCTTTCGGTAAAATGAATAAAAAGTAACCGCATACCAGGAATTTACGTTTGAACTGCCGCACAACATATGCAAAACACCAAACCAACTGGATGATCCTCATCAAGGAATCCCATACCCGTGGGATGAGGTTTGTCCATTACTTATGGAACCCATGTCCTTGGTCTTGCAGTTATTAAGCGTTCTGTGTTCGAAGAGTTATGATTTGTCTAAAAATGGTGGATGACTTTTGCTCGGAATTACAGCCAGCACAAGAAAGCTCTGCTACTGCGACAAGGGCAAGTGTCCACATAAAAGCCTATGTTTGACATCCAAAGAATCCCTGCAATATGTGGGGCTCCAGAAAGATGTTGAATCGCCAAACTTTTCCTAACTGTAGCATTTCTTGCTCTGATACCTTTCTGACTAACAATGAGAGCCTTGTGGATGCATGAATGGAGCGTTACAATGCACAGAGAAACGAAGGGCTTCTTAGGACCAAGGACTATTGATGACAACAGAGTAATGGGTGTGTGGTGGGTGGAGGGGGAGTACTATTGAGTGACGATACATTTACCATGCGCTGCTTGCCCGTAGTACACTTATGCAAACTAGTGTGAAATATTTATCATGGTGGTCCTGTTGAATGGTGAATGAGTGTCGAATTTTCGACATTTATCACAGTTAAAATGATTCTCACTATGCCTGTGGGTTCCTTTTGTTCATTTGTCACCAACGCAAGTTGAACACGAATGCTCACTCATACCCACACCGACATATGCATCAACCACAAGGTCGAACTATGGATGGATTTGCCAATTGGGCATGGATGTTTACTTTCTTCTCCGTTTGGCCAGTGGTGTAGGGGAGGGAGTGAGGCGTTTGGGTCCAAATATGCAAATCTTTCCATTGTCCCCGAACACACATACAAGTGAAGCCTTTGCATATTCTCAAATTGTCTAGAATCATAGACAAAAGATCCATTTATTCAATAGACAACACAAAAATGTGCATTGCTGACGAAGGGTCGACGATGTACCGATGGGACCTTCTTACCAACGAAGGTGAAGGTGTTCGATTATACGAAATTATTTTTTTCCATTTTGGCTATTAATTAAATTGGCTACCTATTGTCAACTTCCCATTTACGTTGCGGAGATGGTAGATCGTCAGCGATATGGAAAAACATTGATTGCTAAGATATAGAAATTCAAAGTTGCATGAACTCCATTATGCTCCATATGAATAATGAGACACTTTTAAGAATTTATGGACAACATCGGTTAACCACATTCATATACACTCGCTATTCCCCAGATTGCTGTGTCAAACAATGCAAAGCTAACGACGATAACAGGCAGACATAATACCTTCCGTTGGACGCCACAACCTAGCTGCTTACTGTGTAACATTACTGCTGCTGCTGCCAGCATTCGGCTATTGATCGAAGCAGGATCGATTGGTTGTTTTGCTGGTTGATCATCACCAGTAGTAGTTTGCATCACCAACAACAGCAGCATTACATCAACCACAGAAACTATCGGGTGTAATTACCACAAAAGTTCATTGTTCGAGTAAATAGTGAGACAGCATCCTCTCATATGCTGGCATGCTTTCCAATGGACTGTTGTTGGGTAAATGGTGCGGTAGGTCCATGGTGATAACTGCAACAACGAGATCAACCAGTTGCTCATAACAAAAGGGCCTTGCTTCAAAATATTTCCTTTTGTCATTTCCATAAGGAATATCGAAATTGCCATCGAGCGTATTCAATTACATACATGCAGACTAGAAAAGTGTGTGAGTGTGGTTTGCAAGAAGGGCAGAATGTGTTTGAAATCGATTACAGTGGCATCATCTAAATGATGCCAATATTGACATGCGGCTGCCTGAAATATTCGTCGATAGGTCGATTCAACGATTGACTGACTATGTGCTAGACATTTAAAGGGTTTCTCTCTCGCTTACATTGATTACATGTCAACGAAGCAAACCTGGAAGATACTAAGCATTTCTAGATCAGTATTGTGCCACAGTGGATTTATGGCAGCAGTCGATTGTATGGATGTTTCAAGATGAGCCAAATCTAATAAATGTTGCATCACACATATCGGTTCAAACAGCTGCAATTTTGATCACATTGGTTTGATGGGCCATTGGCCGTATAGTCCTGAATTCCCGGAGATACCTCAATCAGAGTGGCAAAAGTGCTTCGACAAATGTGTATGGATCTCAATGGAAAATATTTTGAAAAAAAAAAAACGATTTTCAACGATTTGTTTTTGTTCTCTAATCCCGAAATATAAAAAATTTTCACATGTTTCTATCGATGTTTTATTACGTGTATTTTTACACTTAGCAACATTTCAGACGCCAAAAAATTTTGTTGAAATTTCGTTTTTGTTTTTTGATTTGGAAACGGAATTTAGACCAACAAAGTTTTGTTATGTTGTTAAATTTGTTTCATTCAGGTCAAACAAATTTTGTTTCGGGTACCATAAATGAAGTTAGTTTGCCTTCAAGGATACAATTTTAACAAGAACAGATCACTTCGTTTGTCTGCAATTTCGGAGGTAATAATTATTTATCTGGCTATAGAGACAATCGTTGATTCGTATGTCATAAATTCGTATTTAATTGTTCTTAAAGAAATTATTTTATAAAAATTAAATTATTTTATATGTTTCGTTTGTTCAACATTTCATTCCGTAGGAAAATTGTTATTCTTTGCATGTATAACAGGGAAATGGCGTTCCAAAATCGTGAACGGATGGTAATAAAATAAAACGGAAACGTTGACGAAAAATCAAGACAGAAAGTTCACAGTTTCGTTCATGGGCGTTCATGAATTCATGAACGACTTTCTATTTTCTTTGGCCATGAAATGTCTTAAAATATTCGATAGACGTTCATGTGGCAACTCCGTCGATGGTGCAATCCAGGTTCGAGTCACGGTGCCGATTTTTTTATTTTTTTTTTATAAATTCGTGACCATTACATTTTCAGATCATGAACGCTGGTTGTTGGTGCAATTTTATCGTTGCCAGATTGACACCGTCTGTTCTCCATTTGACACCACATGTGTGTTGATTCACTTTCATGAACAGATCGTTGCACGTGAGCACGCCGTTCATGATATTTTTCTATGGGTGTATGCTGCGAAAACCCGAAAATCAAATATATGGCATTCAAACATTTGGCCTTGTTGTTGTTGTTGTTGTCGTCAATTGGTTACCAATTATGCAATTGTCCATGTTACAGATCATTAAAATAAGCACCTTAAAATGTCGTTTGACCACTATTGGCTTTTGGACATTCGGCCCTTAAAAGGAAGGGGTATTTTTCGTGCGCAATACTTGGCCACCGCAGTGCTATGCGGTGGCGTTCTTATTTTGTTCTAGGATGAAAATGTTTTTTTTTGTGCTTTCTTGTATGTTGATCATCACATTTCAATCGAATCTTGGACTTTGACGACTTTTCAATGGCTTGTTACCAAATGAAGTTGAACATGGCAGCACCAATGTTTGTTTGTAAAACATTTCGCCGACAATCTGAGCATAAGAAACTGGGCACCGGTACATCATTCTGTGCTTAATTCCACGCAATCGATTTCAAAATGTACGCATCAGTTTAGGGTGATCTTTGTGATATGGATTTGGCGAAAACCAGCTAGATCTCTTTGATGTATATTTCATTTTGTCATTGAATCTTAGCTAATGAGATGAATGTCATTGAAGATATAGCGGATGGGTAATAAGTGGCATTTGCAATTGCTGTTCAAGTACTTTATATCCAGAACATTTCGGACAGAGGAATCTTAATCAGTGTGTTTACAATGTACATTGTAGCCGAACTTGGTGAGTTTGAGAAGGCTCTCCATTGTCCTTGTGACATTCAACGACCACATACCTCCTTCATTGGTACAAAAAGGCCAAACGATTAGTTCAAGCTGTTTAATTTCAATGAACCAAAATCATTGCCAATTAAATGGGTTACACACCATACTAGCCTCAGACAAGACCATAAGCCAATTGATGATGTTTCTCCAATCTTCATAAAATCCTTAACACCTACAAGTTTGTATGTTACACAGACAGAGAGAATAGTTTGTTGGGCCTCGTTACATCGTGATAGAAAAAGGGCCAGAGTGTACACATAAAGAATTATTTAGGAAGCATAAGCATATGTGCTTTATTAACCGAGCGTATTAGACAAAACATGATACCTAATAAACAAATAAAATAATGAAGACGAAGTCGACAACAATCCTTCACGACACTCAAGAAATCGATTAATATGGAAGCAACATCTAGGTTTATATCAGTACAACACCTCATCTATATACAGGGAAACCTCAAGTATTTTCACAAATTTGCAATATTTCTAGAATGGATTTAGCATTTTTTCGACAAAATTTAAATAATTCGTACTATTTTACTAATTCTTACCCTGTTTTAACCTATTTGAATCAAAAAAGTTAATATAACCCATTATAAATATGAAAAAAGCCAGTTATAGAAAACTGAATTAAGAGAATTACCTGAGTAGTTAAAATAAAGAACATCTTTGGGAGGACATTTTTGGAAGTGCCTTTAGAAGTACTTCCAATTTTTGGGCAGTGTTGTTGGTCAGTGAAGTATTTTTTAAGATGTATTCAAGTCTCGTTGAAATCAGTTCAACACAATTTGCTTTCATACGAACTAACTATTATTGCCTTTAGACATTTTGGCCAAACAGTCAGCTGCAACAACGGCTGTGCGGTTGCGCGAGCTATCGCTGTGGTCGGAAAAAATGTACGGTCATAGTTCGGTCCTCAAAGTAATGCCAGATGTGTCTAACGTAGGGGATTACACCCTGGCAAAACCACTTTTCGACAAAAAGTTTGAAACTCTAATTCCCAACAGTGAGGCGTGGTGTACACAGCCCCGGGGAATAAAAGATATATAGATTTCTATACTGATGGCTCCAAATTGAATGTACAAGTGGGGTTTGGAGTATATTCTAAAGATCTGGAAATTCGAATAGCGAAAAGATTACCTAATCACTGTAGTGTTTTTCAGGTTGAAATATTGGCAATAAGAGAGAAATATTGGCATTAATATATACTCAGACAGTCAACCTGCAATAAAATCCTTGGACTCTGTGTTCCTTAACTCGAAAACGGCCATAGACTGCCGCAAATCTCTCAACGAGATGGCTGAGCAGTACAATATTCACCTAATATGGGTGACTGGCCATAGGAACATACCGGGGAACTGCGAAGCAGATGTGTTAGCAAGGCTAGGAACTACCTTACATATTCCATGGGAACTAGAATCTGTTGGTATGCCTCTGGCCACCTGCAAGCTCTTACTGCGTGAGTAGGCTGTTATGATGGCCAATATTCGATGGGAAAATTGCAAGGGTTGTAACGACACCAAGCAAATATGGCCCCATTTAAACTTAAACCGCACACTAGATATGCTAGTGTTCTCAAGGCGTCAGATAGCACTCCTGATATCTGCTATAACGGGTCGCTGCCTGATAGGCGAATTGGCAAAAGCTATTGGTGCGAAATATAATGACTACTGTATGAGCTGTCATGATGCGGAGGAAAAGTAATCAATTAAACACCTCTTGTGTGAGTGTCCTGCATTTTGTGTAAGGCGTAAGCGAATTTTAGGAGTATATAGCTTTAGATTACTGGCTGACCTGGAAAACGTTAACTTAAGCAGTTTGTTAATGTTTTTGGAGCAATCTGGTTGGTTCCACAAAAGTAAATAATAGAGAAGGTTCAGTGGTTAAGACTAGAAGTGCCCATATGTAATAGGTACTTTTAGTTAAATGTGGTATCACAATGGACTGAATAGTCTAAGTGAGCCTGGAATTTAATCGGGCTGCCACTTTAACCTAACCTAACTATTAAATGGAAATTTTATTGACTTTAGGTAAAGGAGAATTTTTGCATCATAGAAATGCGAATTCTACACACATAAATACAGTCGAACTTCCCAGTGATGAATCTTGATGGAACAAGAAAATGGGAAGGAAAGATCTGTGTTTTGGAAATTTGTTCATTGTAGAGAGACCTTCATTGTATAGAAGTTCAGTGTAGAGAAGTTGAATTGAAAAAAATATATATATTGTGTGTCTACACGAAATTACTCGGTTCAATAGAGTTGGGTAGTTCGTGAACTAACTAGTTCAATTAACTAGTTCGCTTCAATCATTATTTTCGGTTCACCATGTCAGATTCGCTAACCAAGCACATTGTATCAGTTTATTCGCTCAGATAATTTTGCTTTCCTTGACAATGGCGCAATTTTCAATCCTTACACTCATATCACGTGTGTTTTTTCGAGATTCTTTTTATATGTGTTTTTGTGGAATGAATAAATCAACGCAAAAGTAACACTTGTCGTCTATGAAAAACGAAAGTATTATTAAATTAACTGACAGAACAAGTTCACTAATCGAAAAAAGAGCTGAGCGATCATTTCACTGAACTATAATGACCAACACTATTATTCAAATAATTACAAAAAGCTTCACAGATGTGATAGTATCAAACCAAAATTGACCCAATTAAACAAATAATCGATACAACAAATGTGAGAGCTATATAAAGCTAAATTTTTTTACGAAAAGTTTGTGATTCATAAAAATATTATTTTTCATGCGAGCTTGTTGGACATGATTAAGGAATTGTTATTATTAAGTTATTGGAAAGAAAATACTAGATACAAATCTACACAAGCCTGATTTCTGAGAAAGGATGATTACACATACACTATCTCAAACAATTGTCCGTACACCAATATGTATTTCCAATATTTGATACCAATAACGATCGAATAAAATCTAATTATGTAGTTTCTGAGATACGATTAAATATATTTTCAACTATTTGGTGTACGTACAATTGTTTGAGTATGGATGTTGCGGGGGCGATGATTAATTTTACTTAGTTATTTGCGGTACTAAAGGGCTTATTTAAAATTGATACAAGTATATTTTTCTAACAGTGCTAATGAATTGGTCTTAACTTCAAGCGATTTTGTTAATATTAAATTCAAAAAAATATGAAATTAAATTATCCAGTTGCAATCAGCAGTCATTATCAGCAAACTACAGAACTAAAATTCAGTCTGCTTAGCAGTCGGTTTTTGCTTTATGTATTGGCAGAATATGTGTTAAGCATTTGTATTATAAGGACAATAAATCTTTGAGCTAACGAAAATATTGTTTTCGGTGTATACTCCGATATTAAGCAAATGAGCATACAAAGAGAGATGAATTAACGAAATTTGTATTGGCATTGAGCGCACAAATATGTGACACAAAATTAAGTCGATTCATTGCCATTTTAAGCTAAAACACATGCTCGTTATATTTCCAAGTGTGTCAAAGTTGCGGCATAATCTCTTAATGTTACCATTCAATGTGAGCCTTCTATTACTAAACCAGAACTAAATATCGTCCCTGTTATTGTACTCTGGTCCTCTTCACCATTTGAAATCATTGACAACTTAGACCCTAATCATACATTTACTTAACCATCCGTCGTATATTCATCCATCTATCCATCCGTAGATCCACATATCCATCTATTCTTCGGTTTATGCCATTGCATCCAGTCGATGAATGCCATCCACCGCAAGTACAAATTGAAAGGTAATCACGACGAATGGACACGACTGATTTGACTGTAAGTTCAGTTCAGAAACATTGTGAGTCATTTGCAATGTTTTCAGTATTCGGTTTTCAATTTGAAATTTTTATTAAAACTCGTGGTTTTGTGGTGAAGGGTTCCATGCCATGAGGCAAGAAGGTATAAGAAGAGCAAAGTACACACACACACGTAAACAGGGATCATCAAATGCCAGCCAAAGGGTATAGGAAGATGAAATTCACTTCCATATGATCGCCTCCACATTTGTTTGTTGCTTTTTGAAAAGGTCGAAATATATGATTGCCCTAATAACGATGGTCCTGTACTAGAGCATCTTTTCTTAATTTTTGTGTTTTGTTTTTCGGGAAGAGCTACATGAGCACTCACAGATCGGTTTACACATTGACACTTTGACTGAATGTGTGCCACCACTTTTGCCATGCCCCCTCGCTCGATGAATGAATGAATGGTCTGCCCGAAGAACGGGTGGATGGTACAGTTGTCACCATTGTCGTCGGCGTCGCCTTCTCCCATTATGTGGATGTTGCCTTTACAAGCAGTGTGGGAACAAGGTACCCTTTCTTTAGCCATGCAACACACAGTCAGGTGTAATAAGATTTCATTGTTTGCCACCAGAGAACTGCAGATGACGATACTGTTTTTTTTTGCAGGCAACAAGCGATCGTTTGCATTGGCACTAAGGGCAAGATGACAATGTTGACGGTGGTCGCTGATGATGCCTATAGTCCAAGTATAGTTCCATACTTAGAAAGTATGAGGGTAGATAGGGAAGTTAGTTGGTACTCAGTTTGCAGTACCCGACTTGAAAATTCTGAAAATTTAACATCAACTTAGGACATATTAGACTATAATAATAAAGATTATAAAACCTAAACTGTACACCCATAGAAAAAATCTGAACGGCTTGGTCAATTCGAAACGATCCGTTCATGAAAGTGAATCAACACACATGTGTGGTCAAACTGAAAACAGATGGGGTCAATCTGACAACGTAAAATTGACACCATACGTTGTCAAAACAACAACCAGCGTTCATGATCTGAAAACGTAATGGTTACGAATTTATAAACAAAATAGAAGAGAAGTTCATCACTTTGGTATCACAATGGACTGAGTAGTCTTAAGTGAGGCTGAAATATCGGGCTGCCACTATACCTAACCTAACCTAAGACTCCAAATTCACATAATATTGATGAAAAATGCCTCTCCTCCTCCTTGTTAAAGAAAATTTTGTAGTTTGAAGGAAAAATTTGCAGTTCAAAGTTGCAAGAAAGTGACATACGAAGTTCATGATTAGGTTAGGTTAGGTTGTAGAGGGTGACATCAATGTTTTATATTGATGCCCACTTAGACCAGTATAGGTCCATTGTGATCCCTCGATGTGATTTTTCAATCTATCTTCTTCCGATGCGGCCGCCTCGTCCCAGAAACTTCCCTCTGCTCGTTCTCTTTGAAAGAAATCTCAGAATAACCAACCAGAGGCCCTGATGAAGGCAAGTATGTTCCTTAAGCTGCACTCCCGTAGATCAGTGAGAGTCTGAAAGAAAAAGGAGCCCAGTATCTTGTTTCTTTTAAAGGATAAAGCTGGGCACTGGCACAGGAAGTGGTACGAGTCCTCCGTAACTTCCGGGTCCAGGCACCATCTACAGATATCATCGTCTTTAAGTCCTATTCTTACCATGTGTTTCCCAAGTGTGTTGTGTCCTGTTATAATACCAATCAGGGGCCGTAATTCCTCTCTGCTCATCGACAACAAAATTTCGCAGTTTCTACGTTTCTTTTCATCCCATATCAACTTGGTTTGCTCGCAACCAACCGAAGAGACCCAGCGTCTACGCCATTGCTCATCATATTTAACCTCTATCCTGTAATGATAAGAAGATAGTGGAGGAAAAACGTCCGCTAGGACATTGTTCGTTCCACGAGCACCCTCCTTAGCCAGCACATCCGCTTCCTCATTTCCTATTATCCCATAGTGCCCAGGTACCCAGCACAGAGTTATATTATGCTGTTCAGTGAGAACCTCGACAACAGCGGCTGACTACCCTAGACCTTATGTCAGTACTGCACAATGCCTTTATAGCTGCCTGACTGTCGATGAAGAAGCTGATATCGCTTCTATATAACGGCCTCATCAACAGCGATTCAGCAGCCTTCGTGATCGCATAAATCTCAGCCTGAAAAATACTGCAATCACTGTCCAGCGTGTAAGACTCCCTTATACCTAGTTCCTTCCTCCATCTTCGATCCGTCCGTATACATGTTCAGGGTTCCGAAGGGTATCTTCCTGTCTTCCCACTCTTCCATACTTGGTATAATGTACGTCGGTTTTTGATGATAAACATGCTCCGTGGCCATATGGTCCGTCTCTCTATACTGCTCGTCCAAAATTTCAGTATGCCTGCAGGTTGTCCTCTCCAGCGTGTTCAAGCTCCTCAGTCTCAGAAGTGTCAGTTCAGCTATTTTCCTTACGTGTAAATCGAGTGGGATAAATCCCATCATTACCTCCAGAGCAGCAGTGGCTGTGGTCCTCATGGCACCTGTCATATAGATGAGGGCAGTCCTATTTATCCTGTTTATTCTCGATATATGATTTTGGTGTTTCACGATCGTCCACCAAACATGACTGCCATATGTGGCCACAGGTCTTACAACCGCGGTATAAATCCAGGCAAAAAGAGAAGGCCTCATTCCCCATCTCTGCCCGACCAATTTTTGACACGAGTATAGTGCCGCATAGGCCCTCTTAATGCGATCGGCAGTATTATCCATCCAGTTCAGCCTGGAGTCCAAAATAACTCCTAGGTACCTTGCTGATTTCGAGAGCGTCAACTCTATGTTCTGGAATACAGGAGACTTGTACCCGATAACCTTTCTCCTCCTGGTGAACAATACCAACTCCGTCTTACTAGGGTTCACCCCTAAACCGCATCCTAGAGTCCATTCCGAGAGATACTGCAAAGACTCACTCAGCACATCCGCAATAGAGTCGAGGAATTTCCCCGATACCATTATCACAATGTCATCCGCGTATGCCACTACCTTGATACCCTTACTAGTCAGTCCAAGCAATACCTCGTTCAGCCACAGCGAAGGTGATATAACTCCTCCCTGTGGCAGTCCTAGCCCTCCTTGTGGAGCCCGCTAGCTCGACCACCATGTCCCTGCTTAGCAACATCAACTCGATCCACTTTATAACGAATTTCTCAACACTATACCTCTCTAATGCATGTACCACCTTATCAATTTTCGTATAATTAAAAGCACCTTCAATGTCCAGAAACGCCGCCAATGTATAGTCGCCATAAGTCATGGATCTCTCTATGTGATGCACCACTGAGTGCAGGGCAGATTCTACAGATCTGCCCTTAATATAGAAGTTCATGATGGACGCATTTGTAATAAAATTTTCAAATCTAAAGAATAATGAACTATTTTGTGCGAAATACCAATTTAGTAAATCTTTATGCTTAATTTGTGTATAATTTTTCCCGTTTTTTAGTTAATTTAACTAACGTACGCAAAAAATTATTAGAGTAAAGGAAACTTTCTCCAAACATAAAAATTCCATCACTTTTTTTTTTATTGTAAGAACAAATTGCATTAAAATTACGAAATTTTAATTAAAAGAAAGTTCATAATTTTTGCTTTAAGAGTTTTTCAATAAATTTGAGGCCTCTTTGGAATTTGAGCCCCTCCGTTGAAATCATCTTAAAGTGCTTGTAGTAAAGAAAATTTTCCGTAAAGTAAAGAAAAACATTTTAGATCCATAAATTAACTGCTATATTGAATCTTTGGATGATGAAAAAGATGAAAAAGCTTAAACAAAATCTTAGTATGAACATATTTTCTTATAAAAATGTTAAATAGTTTTGTTAATACAAAGCAAAACAGAGAATGCAAATTCGATAAAGGAGATCTGTATCCCACACAAAAAAATGTCATAAAAATATTTCCAATTAAAATTTAATTGAAGTTTCAAACAAAACAATAATCAATCACAAAAAATAGTATCAAATAATTTTTAATTGGGTCAATTATTTTTAATATTTTAATTGACTTCGGCGATTGATACTATCATTTTTGTTATTAAAGACATTTCAGTTAAAAATTAATTGGATCAATTAATTTCGCGGTTGAGTCCAAAAACTATTTTTTGGTGTGTAATTTTAATTTTATGGAATCCATATTTAAAGCTAAATATCTTCATTTTAAAGAAACCGCATCTTTGATTTGCATCAAAGTAAACTAAGTCTACACCCTCAAAAAAATCGCTTCTCTAACATATGTTCCAAACATATTTTGCAGGAAGCACATATATTATTGGATACTGCCGAAACATTAATATGTTTGTTTTATGTAAACCTATTATATGTTGGAAGCATTTTGAGCCCAAAAATATTATATGCTTGGAAGAATTTTCCCCAAAGAAGATTGTGCTCATTCCCTTACATAATTTTCACTTCCACGAAATTTTTAGTTCTTGGCACCTTTTTCTGTAATACAAATAATGTTGAAGAAATTATTCAATTTTATAAATTTTTTAATTTTTACCTTTCGCCTGGACGGAGTATCGAACCGAGGACCATACCGTTTGTAAGCCAATACACTATCCACTGGGCTACGTAGCTGTTATAGTCACCAGTAGACAATTATCGTTATAAGTTACATTTATATAGCATATTTTGCAGCGCCCACGAGCCCATGCAAACACAACATTATTTAACAGAAACATACATTTGTTGGCCACGTGGAGCAGTGGTTAGCATGTCGGCGTTGCCTGCAAAGGGTCGTGGGTTCAATCCCTGCTCCGACCGAACCAATTTCTTTTTATTTTTTAATTTAGACATTTATACTATATTAATTTTTATAATGTAATTTCGAAATTTGGGGTATTAAGGATTTACGGTTAGAAAAGAACAATGATTGATATAAACGAATTGGACTGAGCTTTTGGATAAAATATTTTTTTATTGTAAATATAACAATTTTATGACAAAAAACTGTTTTTGGTAAAAAAGTTTGAAATTTTGGAAGGAATTCAAAAACTCTAACAAAAGAAGAAAATTTATTTAGGCGTGAACCGTTTTTACTAGCATTTAACGCCATTTTAAATGCCTTTAAAACTTATCGTGTTTTGTACTTAATTTCATTTTTGCCTTTAAGGCCGGTAAAAAAATTTTGCCCATAATGCTAACAAAACACATACATAAAATTCTGCTCTCAAGGCGAAAACTCACGCTGTTTTTTTTTTCAAATGTCTATTCTCTTGTTTCCGAATGTCAATTCTCTTTACTCCGAATACTCATTCTAATATTGAAATTAAATAATATTTAGACTTAAGCATATCACATTTTTGGCCTTATCATGAAACAGTTTTCCGAAACAACATTCAACCGTTTCACAGAAATTGTAAACATATATATGTTTACTTGAAATTTGTAAATTTATATATGTTTACATTCAAACATATTACTTTTATGAAACATTCATGTCCCAAACATAATATATTCTAACACATTAACATATGTGTTCCAAACATTTAGTGTTAGTTTAGGAACATTACATGTTTGCACTTAAATATATTGTGTTTAAAAATTGTGCCCGAAACACATTTTGTTTATATCGGAACATACGAAAAACATATTTTTCTAACAGTGTACCTAAGCATTTTATCCGACACAATGGGTGTGGTTCTAACCAACCTCGTAGTATAAATAAGGAGGACCTGCTTGGGACACTAACCAAATTTTGGGTGCACAGGCACACTCGTCAATTAGGCATTTCAATGAAATGTCGTAGACACATAAGCATCTGTGTAGTTCCTCCAATATATGGAGTGGAATGTAAGTTGGTTTGTCCTCTGTACTATTAGCGTCTTGTATGGCAATACTCATTATTCGTAATTTCACCTTAAATCAGATCTCCTGGTGGCGGGATAAGACGACTGAACATCTCTGGCTGCTAGTTAAACCAATATTCGTAGGTACTACCGCCTACAGGCGCTGTGGGAAGACTTATACGAAAGGAGCGGGTGGAAGCAATGAATATATGTGGCTTAGCGGTAATGTGGTCACCTGGCTGGTATTTCGTTAGCGTTAAACCGTTTCTGCCTGGCTATAGCCGTCACTGTTGTCTTCTTCTTTTTCTTTCTATTGCGCTTAAGTTGTTGGCTTTTATGTTGTGTCGACTTTTTATGGGGTTTCTTTAATTTGAGGTCGTGAGAATCTTGGCTAATTAATTGGCTCACTGCATGTACTACACGTAGCATTTGCAATGAATCCACTCACTGAATGCATCGCTCTAAAACAGAATTGCTTTTTGCTCTCTTTGCATTTGTGGCGATGTTATGCTTCCGAAAAAGACCTTTCTTGGGAGGTGACTTGGTGAGGACTACCTAATGCTATGTGAGGGGGCGGGGGTGACATTAGGATGAGCTGCTCCAGCCCAATATTCATAGACAAACCGCTAGCTGATCTCGCTCATATGCAGCCTATATTAGCGAAGCCATAAGATCTATGAACCCGCCACATAGAGATAGACGATGCTATGTCACAGCCTGCGTATGCTTCCAGCTGTTGGCTAACTACCTGACAGACTACAGTGATGAATGAAAGAACGTGAATGAATGAATTCATTTATTACGATTACAGGCCATCAGTTGTCGTTGGAAAACCGCAACAATGCAAAATAATTCACAGGTATACACGTAAGAGTATGGGACATGGGGGCAGCAAGTGAATGCGCATCCGTCTCATCCCCTTCGGGTTATTATTGTTGCCGTTGTTATTATTATGAAAGGGCGCCTACAACGAATAGCCATCGCCAAATGATTTTATCAGTGCTGCAATGTAAAGCGAATATCTTCTTCTTCTTCGTCGAATATTTTCTCCATTGCTTTTGGGTGATAATGATGTAGCGGTGGCCGTTGCCCGGTACTCTCTTGTTGTATCTTAAGACTGCACCTAATTTTCGCGAGGGCTACATGACACATAGTACATACTGACGTGACTGCATAGCATCACACATAAATACACATCTACTTGGCGAGAGATCCATGAAACAAACGACGAACTATTTTGATTTTCTAATGCTTTGAACTTTTCCAACTTTTCCATGGTGAAGCGTTCGAGTTTGCTTTCTGGACACGACATGCCACTGCCACCACATTACCAATGCAACCATACATCCATCCATCCCAGCATTGGGGCTTGCTTGTATTTCCACTATCCATTGTAGTGCAGGCAGCCTTATTGAGTTTGGTTCACTAAGGCAGAGGACAGAGACCGCGAGGTGCTTGCACTAAATATTGCTCTTAAGTGTAATCGTGTTTCCATGAGAACATTCTCACAATTGTTATGTTTGGACACCGCAACTAGCCGTGTACTATTCCAAATCGACTGATGATGATCCTCCATGCTTTTGCTGCTGTTTGCACATCTCGTCTCTCCGCGTCCTTGCATGCTCGCCCTCCGGCTGCCTCTTAGAAGTTTGGTTGTATGACCCTCCATCTATCCATCTATTCCGTCTAGCCGCCAACGAATGTGAAGACTACTGCCATCGCTTGCTTTGGCTACTGTTGCCTTTGGCTAGATGGGGCATCTTGGTGTATGCTGCCTTCGCGATTACCCTCGCTCGCACTCACTGTGGCCACTCTCTGCTGTCTGTCCGTCCCCTCACAACGGTTATTAAGGTTTTCGGTTAAGGTGAAAATAGCGTTTACTTTGCAAATTATTTATTCTCGTTTGTTTGTAGGTAGCAATGTTTGTTAACATGACCGTCTCCATAGCGCGCCACTAGGAGTGAACGAAAACGTCGCCTGTTGAATGAAAGTCATTTCAATTGTACTCTGCCTGGGATAGTCACACGATGGGAACTGTAGCACACGAGTACAACGAACGCAACCGTTAACCCGTTACTTATTGAATTAATGAGTATCTTAAATAGTTTCCTACGTGTAAAGTTCTCGTAGTGCCGTCACTATGCCGCACGGTCAACGCCATCTGTGAAGGGTCGTTTTCATGTCATTCATGTTTGGAATAAATAGGCCCCCACTGTCAAAAGTTAGTAAATGGTGGGTAGAAATCCTATTGGAAATTGGCTTTAAAAAAACGAATTAAAGTATATTAGTTGAAGTAGAAATGATCGAATTAGATGTTGTTACCACCCGCCCCTTCCTTCCACAATCACTTGTTGTGCTGGGTTGTCTCCAAAACTGGTTGCTGATCGTGAGGGTAATTTACACCTGAAGGATTTTGTAGTTTCCATAAAAACTGATTTCTTTTTACACTAATGTTACTTGAAATCAAAGATTTTGACCTTGCCTTAAGGTTTTTGGTATTGATTCCAAGCCAAAAATGCTGCTTCTATACATTTTCAAATAAAGGCATAAATTAAAAATTAGGACACAGATCTCATTTACAGTTCTCTTGTGATATACCAAGAAATAAATGTCACTTTAAGAATCAAAATTTTGACAAATACTTCAAAGCAAAAAATGCAGACTTTTAAGAACGAATTGTATAAGTAGAATCAGTTGAGGACCCTATTGAAAATTTATTAAATAATTAATTAATTGAAATTTAAATTTAAATTGAAGTTCAACAAAACAATTTGGTTGCATCAGTTTAGCCATAGTTTAGGTGAGTAGGTTAGTTTTGGGCTTTTTACCAAAACCATAATTTAAAAGTACAAAAATATATGAGCACTTGATTTTGAAAGTGGCATAAGTCAAAAATTAAAAAATCTACTTTATAAGCTATTATCAAATTTTAATAACTTCATCTGTAGAGATTAGGTTAGGTGGCAGCCTGATGGTATCAGGCTCACTTAGACTATTCAGTCCATTGTGATAATCTGAAGAGATTAGCAGTATGTCATCAAAATTAGCTCAATAAAATGAGTTTATTTTTTGATTGTTAAACAAAAATACAGGTATTGTTTTTTTTTTTATTGTGGTGTAAATCAGTCTGTTCACAAAGTTTGGCAAAATAATTATTAATTTTCTCATGTCTTCGGATAGCGGTTCAGGTATGATCAAGTAATGCTTTTAAAGTAAAAAAAGTAGTGTTCAGAATTGTTCATTCTACTGATAATAATTTATCCGGCCATTCTTTTTTGCCAAATGATCGCGATTTTGGTTTGATAGAAACTAAAATTAAAAAATCTAACAATTTATACATTCCTGAGCACTATTATAATTTATTGGAATTATGTAAAACGAAACCCCATTTTTGGTATTACAAATGGCTCAGAAAAATTTCATTTCGACACAAGAACATAAAGAATCAACTAATAACAGAAAGAAAAACACCAATGCAGAAGATAAGTGAATTGATAAAATGCTCGATATGAGATATTATAATTATAATTCCAATATTGGAATTGGAATCCAAATAATATAATTGGATTCCGATTCTGATTTCAGAGAATTGGACCTCTCACCTACACGCAAGAAAAAAAAAACGTTTGGAAAACGTGTACCGAAAACGTTTTTCTTTTGTTAGAGTTTTTTGAATTGCTTCGAAAAGTATACACTTTTATCACCAAAAAAATTCGTTTGTTACAAAATATTAATTTTTTTTTAAAGTTATTTGTGAACCAACAACACAGTCCATTTCGTTTATATCAAACACTGTTATTTTCTGACTTTAGATTTTAATAAGACACATGTTACATTTCATAGTAAAAATTTAATATAGTAGAATGTAATGTTGAACATTTTTTCGGAATCTTCCTAACATATCTGGAATATATGTAAAAAAAAAAAAACAAAAAAAAAACTTTGGTCGAAGCAGGGATCGAACCCACGACCCTTGGCATGCAAGTCAGACGTAGCAACCACTGCTCCATGGTGCCCAACTAAATGTATTTTTCTGTGAAATAAACTTTGTTTAATCGGCTCGTGGGCGCCGCAAGCTATGCTATATAAATATAACTTATATAGGTAATTGTCTATTGATGACAATAACGGCTACATAGCTCAGTGGATAGTGTGTTGGCTTACAAATTGCATGGTCCGCGGTTCGATTCTCCGTCCAGGCGAAAGGTAAAAAAAAAATTTAAAAATTTATAAAATCGTATAATTTCTACTACATTGTTAGTATTACAGAAAAAGGTGCTAAGAACTAAAAAACTTCGTGGAAGTGAGAAAGATGTGAGGAAAAATGCAATTAGCCAGAAAAATTTTTTTTGAGTTAGTCTTTATGAAATTGTTTTTACATCCTGGAAAAGAATAAACGTTTATCACAAAAAGTATATGCTTTTCTTCCAAATACACTTCCTTTCAACGAAAATCAAATGAGAAACGAGCTTTGTTTGTCTAAAATTTCGTTTGGGAGGAAAGAATTATTTTTTTTGCGTGTACAAAAGGAAGGCCTAGAATGTACGAAAATATTGATATGCTTCCAATAACCGAAGAAAAACGTAAATATTTTATGGATTTATTGCCCTATATACTAATAAATAATTTACATAGTTACAATAAAATGAGTTTAAATAAAATCTTTATTACCAACAAAGTATTGCTTTACTGTCGAAAAATATTTTTTTAAATATTTTTTAATCCGTTCAAATGCAAAACTCTTAAAGATCTCGAAACAAGAAATATATGACTTATAGCACTTTCTAAATCAATGGCTCATACGAGTATATGAAGACAATTACATTTTTATCAAGTCTTGTCAAATTATGAATGGAAAAGACCCAAGGCATTGATAGCGAAACATGTTGTATTTATAAATTAATTGATTCAATGGAGTAACCGTGAAAACAACGCTGGTTTTCAGCTTGAAAACTGAACATAGTACTTAACTTCATAAAATAATGTGTTCACGAACTGAATAAAATATGCCGAAAAAATCCATTAGGTTCTTTTTTCAATCGTGTTCTTATCATATTTAGTTAAAACTGTGCTTGTTTTTTGTGATTGATGTCAATTGAAAATTAACTGGATCAGAAATTTCGTATTTGAATAGAATTTTTTGGCAAAGGATTTAATTGAACGAACTTCATTGATCTAATTATTTTTTGGGATAGAAGTTTGAACGATACACAAAATATCTTTCCAAAAACTTTTATTCTTTTCGAGTAAACCAATATTGTAAAAGTATTTGCGAAACCGGATATTATTAAGATTTGTAAATGTTTCACATTGCTAACTACTACGAAATTTTCGCTTATCCTTTATTTTATAATTTATATAAAATAAAAAAATATAAGTTATAAATAATGTAAAGCAAATATTAGGAGTTCACAAAATTCCGCCAATTAGCTATTAAAACCCAATCAAATTAGCCACATTCTTTTTGCAAAACTACTAGAACCTCCAATTATTTCTTTATCCTGTGCAGTGAATGTTTAATTATCTCAAAATTAAGGAGCACTTAAAGCAGTTTCTGCTTTACCATATATAGGTACTCCAGCTGATACACAAAACAAAGACCGTGCGTTCTGAATACTGCTGGTACTGCATTGATTGTTACACTTGTTCCAACACAACGATGGAATATGAGCGTCGAATTTCATGAGAAAATTCCATTACACATGGAGTGTAAGTAGTAAAGTACACGGATAAGGATTATCGGACAGTAACCTCAAAGCAATGAGATGAAATGCATTCAACGATCTATGAGAGGAGGGAGGGATGCATGTGTGTGCAATTTCTTTCTAGTACGGAATGGACCGAGCATGTTCATATTACCTTAGTTTTTTCTCAATGCATGAATCTTTCCATGCATCCATTCATTGATGATTTGATGACAGTTCTTATCCCAAAATACAATCATGGGAATATTTCGCAGGTGTTTTTCTTATAGGCTGAAAACAATTCCTTGCTTTGGATTCCTTTCTTCCTTGTGATCGGTGTCATTCTCTTTCTCCAGGGTTTTTGCTCGTCATCGTAGTTCCTTTTCAATGCCTGATGGATATGAACCGTAATGGAATTTATAATTTTGCTCCATTGTCTAGCCTTAAATCTGCTCGGCATTTTTGCAAATTGAATTTCTTGCGATCCTGGAGGGTTGTTCGTTGTTCATTGGACATAGGGCTATGGGTTTGTGTACCTGTATCCAGAAGTGGATTTGAACGCTTAACACAATTGATCCACATAGGGTACCGTTAATCGTTTTGAGCAATTGCCGAGGAAATAGCTTCACACATTATGATGCTGAAATGATCATTTCAAAAGCTGTCCCTTAGTTGGCATGGAATTATCAAATGCTAGCGTGAGAAAAAAAAGGATTCAGATCGAGGAACCCATTTTCTTCATACAAAACAGGAATAATATCAATTGGCCAAGACAGTCGAACTGCTTTGATATCGAAATGTCTTCCATTACTATTTATTGTACTCTGGTCCCTCGGCCTTCTGATATTGTCCTATCCATATTGGCCTAAGGTCATCCACAGTGATTCAGCAATCCCCACAACGATAAAGATCTTTTCTCACGGCTGTTTATTGCTTTCATTGTCAGGCAGTACCATTCAATGGTAGCTGCAAAGATGAACTAAATTTCCTCTTGCTTTACAACCTATGTTGAAAAACACTCCACAATGGGGCGAAAAACGTCCAGTAGCCGGTGGGTTGGTTGTATGCTGTACCCACATTATCACATTTGTGTATGTAGATTCATGCTGCCCTCCCCCACCCAACATCTAGCCAATTGACAAGAATGGCAATATTCCGTACTAAGGATAAAGCTATGCGGACAGCAATGAAGAAAAAAAATTGTGGTCACAAAATCGAAGAAAATCTAAACAATGTAAATGTTTGTAATTTAGCAAAACAACAACTGGAATTGGTTAATACATGGATGTGAGCATTCATTGAACAAAATCAAACTCGAAAGGGCAATTTTTTCAAATAGAGGCTCAGGTATACAGGTTCATCCTCTATGTGTTCATGCAAAAAAGAAAATGAAAATTTACTTTAATCCAGAAAATATGGTCTTTGATTTAATGGGAAGTGAATCACATGGTTAATTAAAAAAGGATTTTTAATGGTTAATTAAAAAAGGATTTTCAATCAAGATTGTATATACACTGAAAAAACAGTGAACCCACCAGGAAGAAAAGTTTCGGTTAATTTTAGAAAAATTTGAATATTTGTAGAAAATTTTAACTAAACAGTATTACAAACGTTGGCATCACGCCGATGTCATCAAAATAAGTAAATATTTTTCGACAAATTCAAGAAAATTTATTAGACATAACTAAGATTTTTCACTTGTTAAAGAAAATTTTGTAGTTTGAAGGAAAAACTTGGAGTTCAAAATTGCAAGAATGTCTTTAGTGATATACGAAGTTCATGATGAACACATTTTTGGTAAATTTTACAAATTTAAAGAAATTCTGAACTATTTTGTGGAAGGTACGAATTTAGTTAATCATTATGCTTCATTCGAGTTTATTTTTTTCCTCGGTTTTAGTTAATTTAACTAACGTACATAAAAATTATTATAGTAAAGGAAACTTTCTCCAAACATAATAATTCCATGAACTAAAATAAAGTTAAATTGGCTTTAGTGAAATAGAGAGTTCACTTTTTTTTGAGTGTACTTAAAATTTAGGTACAGATCAGCTTTTTATGTTTAATTCAAAGACACAAAATATTAAATAGTTTTATTTTAAATTTAAAATGTTATCCCTTACGTTAGGGATAATTAGCCGGACATTTACAGATGAATATCCTCAATTTAATAAAAAAAAATATAACATTTAATAGGAAATATAACATTCCCAAAGATATTCAAAATCAAAGATTTTTCTGCACGTACAACATCTATAAATCCTTTTAATGTCGATTCAAATGTTAAAAAAATTAAAATTAAATAAAATTATAATCACAATTTAAAGACAATTTCTTTAAACTGCGAATGTTTTTCACGTTCAAAGACATTAATGTAAGGTTAAAAATTCCGAGGAAGAGTACCCTAATTTTAAAGAAAAATCTCAATAATTGAAAATCCACTGTTCAAATATTGTCTAGAAATTGGAAAAGGTAGTTTTTCCAATAAAGTTAAATGATGGGTATGGGGAAACCAAACCAGCTGTCTCTCCTTCGGTTTGAACAACATTTTTTCCATAAAAATTTAGTGATGATGCACAAACAAAATTGCAACAATATTTTTTCAATTAACTTTTAGTGAATTTGAAGAAATTTCCAATTAAAGGTTGAATTGTATCGATTATGTTTTTCATCAATCACAAAAATACCTGAACCAGTTGAATTTTTAATTGGATGAATTATTAAATATCGTGATTGAAGCAATTTCAATTAAAAATTAATTGTATCAATTAATTCCGTGGCTGAAAAACAAGTAAAAGTAGGCAGCAATGAAACATGTATAGCCAGGCTTGTATAGATTGACATCATGCCCAATAAGCTCGTATAAAAATTGTAACAATATAAAGAATATTTATTTCCATATTTATTTATTTATTTATATACGCATTATTTTATTATTTGTACAGCCGAGTCTTGAATGCACATGATAGATTAAAACAGGCTAGGAAGTCAAATAGAAAGACTGGGAAACTCCTAATTAACAGAAGAAAATTTTAAATTTGGAATACGCCAATTTACCAATTGTAGAAAAAGTTGCATATATTTTATTATTGTATTTTCTTGCTAGTATGCAAAAAGCAAGGTGTGCTTCACTTCCCGTTTCTACGAAGAGATAAAATATGGAATCAATCTGAGATGAATGTACTAGTCGATGAAGATTCACTTCTTCTCGAAATTAAAAACAAAAAATTCAAATCATATCGCACGTAGTTTCTTGGGAATCTGTGACATGTGTCTCATTGCGGACAAAAGATTTGTATGCGTTTAGAGCTAATGCCTAAATGTTTGTAGGTGTAATGGCCGCTCTGATCGTGCTGACCATTGTGCCCAGACACCACTATCTCAAGGGAATCAGGGCAAACTCTTCCCTTGGATTCCATACCAGTCGACAGCCTAAGATCGATTGTGTAACTCACCCATGAGTTATTAAACCAACAATGAGACATGTTGCACATGCTGATGTTGATGCTCGTCTGTCCATTCCGTTCGCTAGCATGTCCGCCTGCTGGTCTGATGCTGAGTGAAGTTACCGGGCTCTCGGCCGTTGTCATTTTAGTTGGTTTCATTCAAAAATTAAGCCGTACATGACAATTATTCATGTGACATCTTTACGTAAAATCTAGATGAGCAACGGTACGTTGTTGCTTCATTCGACATTCGGACAGTCAGTTTCCAGCTAGTCTCCTCTCTTCTCCTCGGGGATGGATGTGTGTTCTTTGTTTGGCTTTGTGGTGCTGGCGAAGACAAAGATTTCTTGGTGTCTGCCTACGTGTCCAGCATGGAGAATTTACATGCGATGCGCTGATAAATAATGTCCCATTATCGAAGCAACCCATCAAATGGGTGTGAACCCCAAAAAGAGTACTGCAGACACATGTAAACACTGCTTTTGTTCGCTGTTATCCACTCACAAAAGAATATATTGCCATATTCTGGCCATTGTAGAAGTTGCCCGGTCAAGTAGAGTGCACATCGCTACATGAGCAAAAGATGATCGCGTCTACGATTTCACTTGCTGTTGTTCCCATATGTCGAACGATACTACTTGGGAATGTCAACGCCTTCCATAAAGTGGTCATGAAACAAGTATTCCTTTTCTTTTTGCCGCTTTTAAGGACATTTGCACAACATTTCCACACAGATAGGCGGCACTCTCACTCGCCTTCATGTCCTTTGTCTCCGCTAATGCCCACTCAGTATGGGGCTGTTTCTATTTTGTCAACACTAAAAACACAAATTAGACAAAATCACCAGACTCTCGATTTGTCCGAACAGAATGTCCGTCCACTACCTGCACAATGCAGGCATTCATGAACCAAATGTGTAATGTGAATGCAGAGGGATCTCTGTGTGACAGTTTGGACATTTGGTATATAGCAAAGGCCCTCTCATCGATTGTTTTCCACTTCTGTATGGAATATTTAATATGAGGTAATTCATTTATCACCATTAGCCATGAGACCGTAATTGAAGAGTGCAGTCAGTTATACTGCAATTAGATCAAATTTGTACCGGCGTTGACAGTGTTTAGCTTAACAAATCAATTTGAGGAAGAAAAAGGGTTATGCGGGCCACTTCTGGAGCCGATTACAAAGCGAGTTTATCCTATTGCTCAATTGCACATGTCCCGCATTAGAGAACCGCACAGACATTAGCTATATTGGTATCTATGACATAACTGAATTCGATCAAATGTGGAAGAAATTCATGATATAATGTATGCCTGAGAAACGGAGACTTTCCATGGAATGCTAACGATTATCTCCAAAATATTTATAAGATATTGGAACAGAAATGATCCCCCATGTTCCGGTAATCGCAAGGATTTTATTTTTAGGTGAAAAAAACAAATGTCAACTGCAAATCCTGATGGACTCTTTATCAAGAATGATTTTCGTTATCTTTATTGCAAGGATTCAAAATATACGTTTATAGTTTATTTTATTGGCATATTGCTGTTTTTTAATGTGTTTTAAACAATGTGCCTTATTATAAAGAATTTCAAATCATAGAAAAAGAAGTTGAAAAAATTAGCTGCAAATATTACAAGAGCATAGAATGAAGCTCTTATTAGCCCAGTTGGAAGCCACAAATTTTTATTATAAAAAATTTTCTAGTTCAAGCAACTGACAGGAATGGAAAACGGTTTACTAAACGCATTATTTCCTTTTGATGTTGAGCTGTTACAATTATGGTTCTCAAGGAGACGTTTAATTCACAATAAGATCTAAATTCATATGTAAGGTGAAGCAAAAACGTACCTTTTGGTAAACCTCGTACTAAATCAAGTGTTGCATAACAAACAGGAAAAACTAGTACATTTGAGTACTATATTGAGTGCATTTGCCTAGCCTAGTTTAGGGCATCATACATAGTTGGCTCTATCCGAACATAGATTTGCTCACATGTTTATGTGCGGGACAGATTTAGGTTAGGTTAGGTTAAAGTGTCAGCCCGATTAAGATTCAGGCTCACGTAGACTATTCAGTCCATTGTGATACCACATTAACTAAAAGTACCTATTACATATGGGCACTTCTAGTTGTAACCGCTGAACCTTCTTGATTGTTCCAGATTGTTCCAAAAACATTAGCAGACTGCTTAAGTTAACGTTTTCCAAATCCGCCAGTAATCTGAAGCTATATGCTCCTAAAAGT
Source organism: Haematobia irritans (assembly GCF_050003625.1). Taxonomy (NCBI): domain Eukaryota; kingdom Metazoa; phylum Arthropoda; class Insecta; order Diptera; family Muscidae; genus Haematobia; species Haematobia irritans. Next base: position 44,725,275 of record NC_134399.1, read on the forward strand.
TGCTTGCGCTTTACACACAATGCAGGACACTCACACAAGAGGTGTATGATTCTTTTTCCTCCGCATCATGACAGCTCATACAATAGTCATTATACTTCGCGCCAATAGTTTTTGCAAAATCGCCTATCAGGCAGCGACCCGTTATAGCAGATATCAGGAGTGATATCTGACGTCTCGAGAACATTAGCATATCTTGTGTGCGGTTTAAGTTGAAATGGGGCCATATTTGCTTGGTGTCGTTACAACCCTTGCAATTCTCCCATCGAACATTTGCCATCATAACAGCCTTCTCACGCAGCATGAGCTTGCAGGTAGCTAGGGGCATACCAACAAATTCTAGTTCCCCTGGAATATGTAAGGTAGTCCCTAGCCTTGCCAACACATCCGCTTCGCAGTTCCCCGGTATGTTCCTATGGCCAGGCACCCATATTAGGTGAATATTGTACTGCTCAGCCATCTCATTGAGAGATTTGCGGCAGTCGATGGCCGTTTTCGAGTTGAGGAACACAGAGTCCAAGGATTTTATTGCAGGTTGACTGTCTGAGTATATATTAATGCCCACATTTTTTGGAACATTACTTCTCAGCCAAGTCGCCACCTCTCTTATTGCTAATATTTCAGCCTGAAAAACACTACAGTGATTAGGTAATCTTTTCGCTATTCAAAGTTCCAGATCATTAGAATATACTCCGAACCCCACTTGTCCATCCAATTTGGAGCCATCAGTGTAGAAATCTATATATTCTTTGTTCCCCGGAGTCTGTGTGCGGGACAGATTTGCAGATATGTTTGACAGAGCTTAGATTTTTAGTTTGTTGAAGCTAACAAATATTTCCGAAAATTATGTAAATTAAGCGTTAATTAAAAAACCAATGGGCCTTGAGAAACCGGCCCTGAGAATTTAGTTGATTTATTTTACTTTAACGACAACGAAGGCGTCGTAAAGATTAATTACACAGAAAATTTCAAACTTGAGCTAACGAAATTTATTCATTGGCGTAACGAACAATTTTGATTAAGACCTTGAAAATATTCATTAATAGTACGAAATGTTTCATTATTAAGTGGATATTTCATTACAATAACTAAACATTTCATTGAACTTCTAAATCTGTTTTTCTCAGTTCTAATGGCAAATTTAGTTAAAATTACAAATCTTGTTCTACCGAGGTACACGGGAGCCATGCAATGGTTAGCATGCCCGCCATACACACTAAGAGTCATGGGTATTGAACCAAATTTCGAACGAAATGTGAAAAGCCGTTCGGAATCGCCTATAAAAAAAGAGGTCCCTTGTCATTGAGCTAAACATAGAATCGCGCCGTACTCAATGTCAAGAGATCTAGTGAGCCTAAAATAACGGTTAGCCTAAGTTAGCTAGGTATAGTGGCAACCTAGCTAACCGGGGTAGACTTTGAAACATTTTTAATGTGATATTAGAGTTCTGATTTTGCACGAAAAATTGTCAATTTGTTTTGTCCCTTTTTGTTGCTTGGAAAAAATTCAAAGTATACAAAATTACAGTGTTGTAGGGTGCTGGCATAATTTAATAACTCTATTTGTCACACATCCTGTTTCATACTATTGCCCAACTAAATCCTTAACAACTCATCAAGAGATATATGAAGGGAATAATGAATGCGCTTTTTGTTTTTAAAAGATTTCAGTTAAGATAGAATTTACCAAAAAATCAACACGCATTTTCCCGCTCATTGAAAAACGGTTACATTTCCTTAATTTCATCCCAATTTAAGAGCTAATTTTTTATTTATTCAAATAGGTGAGTCACGCATACTTCAAGTACCTGGTGTATTGGAATTTACCGCGCCATTCATGGCCAACTGTCATTTTTTTTTCTTTTTTTTTCCTCCATAAGTTCCATCAGCCTCCTTTAAAAAAGAAGCCACATTTATCATGACATGGCTGCACGGAATTAAAATACGAAATCAATGCAATTTATTACGGCCCTAGCAAGAGAACAATTGTTTGCCTAGCCATCCCAAGGATAATGAGCAATTGTCAGAATATCTCTGTTTTTTTATGCCGCTCCCGAAACAGCTACCCAAATAAATGCATTGTGTTGTCTTCTTTTTAATAGGCGAGCACACGGTGTCCTATGCAAAACTTCCGTAAGCGCTCATATGACATTTTTTCTTACTTAAGGGTATCCTCCTTTTGCAAGGGGAGGATATGAATTTTGTGTCTTTTTAGTAGACCCTGGGAAAATCTTACCCACAAAACAATCGAAGAAAAAAATCACGAAAGAAGCTAAGAAGAAGAAGAACACACTCTCCTCAGACATTTGTTTTATGACATATGCATCTGTAGGAACTCTAAAAAACTATTTTCCTACCTTTGTGTGTCCCGGTGGTAGATGTAGACCATACACACAAGACTGTCAAGGATGAGGACAAAAAAAAAACGCACACGTATTTGCATAAAAAATGCCGTTACAAAGCAAGGAGGCAAACGAGCTGACACTACCTAGAAGGGATGATGTTACGGATGAGATTGAAAATGGACGGGACACGTAATAGTTCTTGTGTGTAGTCCTTTTCTTAGATCTAGCCTCGATCTTATTGAAATCTTCATGCCAGAGAACTGGTTGCACAAGACAACGTCAACGCATTGCTAGGGGTGAGATTTTGCACATCCTTGGGCCTGGTGTGTCCTGTGTGAGTAACACAATTTCGTTATGAGCCCTCTCATCCTATGTGTTTGCTTTCTTCCGTGGCTCGGCAAAACATTGCCAAAAAAATTAAATACAGGACACAAAGGATATCATAAAAAACAATGATCCCTAAAAAACTGCAAACAAAAGAAATGCAATATTTTGGATTCGCAAGGATAAACACGTACAATGACACAGGCTCCCTAAGACATTACGCAAGGGGTCACAAGCCAGCGCTATTAAACTCACTCACACACATATATATCCATCACGCACACACATGATTTCAGTTAGTTGCTTAGAAGTCGATTGTGGAAGGATAAACGTTCGTTAAGGAATTTCATTTCAGGATATTAGCAGCATCCTTTTGCACAACATACAATATATGTACATGTCCAAGACGACACAGCTTTCCCGTCCGTGGCTTCTTATTTCATTATTAATTGAAAATCTTAATAAAAAACAAACCCAAAAAAACGCCGAGGGTAACACAATAGTACCGGAGGAACATCTATGAATTACTTTGGATTTTTGTTGTTGTCATGCTCTTATTGCCGGTTTGTTTTTGTTTTTTTTTTTGCTCACACAGCGCCTGCGCATATATTTTTTAGGGGTCATGATGTGTAGCCATCATCCATATAAAGAAAACGTTTTTCGAAAATAAGAAATATCGTAGGAAACAATGAAATCCTTTTACGAGACAATAAAGGACAATCTAAATTCCCAAGCTACGAGGTTTATAGGGATGCCATGTGAGTTTTAGTTGGAAATTTAGTTTTCCGTTTTACAAATCATTGAAATATTAGGCATATTGTATTTGACCTTTATTGTTAATATAGACTTTCAAGCCCGAATTTATCTCAAAGAGAGAGAGAGAGAGAGAGAGAGAGCTGTGTAGATCTATATTCACCTATTTGTTCACTGAGTTGAACTGCAACTCACATGATTTGTCACTACCTTCTTAATCTAGGGTATGGTATGGACCAAGCAAAATATACTTTGCAGATTAAGTTAATTCGCCCATGAGGGATCAGGACGTCTTTATTAACAATATAGGATATCCAGTAAAATATTAAAAAAAAAACATTTTATGCTATTGTAAATATTAAATCATAACCGATTTATATGTTGTTCCGTAGTTGTTTCCAATATACGATGTTGAATAAAATTTTTGGGACCAAGGCCAAAAAAACTCAATGATTAGACATCTTGCCACCGGCTATACCAATATAGTATATTCAATAAAATATTGCATAAATATTAGTTTCTCCTTTTCAATTTCCATAAAAGATAAATCAAACCTGGCTTAAATGCTTTCTTAAAAAGGTATTTCAGGTCCTAAACCGCAATTTGATTAGGAATCCTAAACCGCAATTTGATTAGGAATGTTTAAAAAAGATGACAAAATCTATAGTGATTTTTTGTTTGGTCTTACTTACCAAAACTTGGGCTATTGTTAAATAACTTTTTACAGCTCACTTTGCTGTAATCTTGTTGAGTGTGGCAACTATTGGGAGAATTCAATAGTGATTACAACATAGTAATAAACCAGCCAAATGTTGACAATATCTAGGTGTCCTGCATGGCATCCCTAATGCATATTATTATTATTAGGCTCAATAACGTCTACGATCGGTAATACGAGAAGAAAGCATAAAAAAAAATAATTTAGAAATTTTAAAGTACGGCTAGGGAAAATAATAAACACCATGCACTGCCTTAAAATAGGGGTGTTCTCAATTTAGTTTCAGATTTTTCTCCATTTCTTCGCTCATTCTACTTCTCTTTGTTTTCAACCAGACAACTGTAGTGTACGAATGTGTTTATGTTAAAAAATCGTTTGATAGAAAGTGAAGAACTCCAATTTCAGGTCACTTGAAAATACAGATTCAGATGTAATGATAGGTACCACGAATGTTGAAGGGAAGAATCCAATTTCCTGTTATTGAAGGAAGAAGCCACCTATTGAATAATGGACGAAAGACACAGGATTCATTTGATTACTGAATGTTTATCTTATACTAAAAAGAAGCTACATTTGGTATTTGTTCTACATGTTAAATTGAATTAATAGTTTTGGTTACATTAGTGTCAGAGGAATTCCATTGGACTCCCTATTATTTGTCGGTTGATCGAAAAACACTGGCATTTCGTTTACTTTGCCAATCGCTTATACGCAATACTTTTGAAATGTAAAAAATGGTAAATGTTTCATAACCCTTGGAAGCATATAAATCCGCACGCAGATATTAATTTCATCTTTGTAGTGATGAAGAAATAGGCCAATTTTTATTTGTTCGTATTTGTTTTTAAAATTTTCTTCAGTTAAAAATAAATCAAATTAGAAAACAATGGGTATCTAGATTACTAAACTCTTGCTTTCTCTTAGGTATGTATGTGTGTAGGGTTTCGTACCGAATTGGACACAAAATCTGGACAGCCTTTTACTCAGAAATATCTAGGCGCGATAAAATATTTTTTACTTTAAAATTCTGTTTTGGAGACTAATGAAAAATATTCGGAGATTATTGTTCATGTATCCTGAGAACAATCCATGGTTCTTATATTAATCTCCCACCCGGGAGCCACCGTGGTGCAATGATTAGCATGCCCGCCTTGCATACACAAGGTCGTGGGTTCGATTCCTGCTTCGACCGAACACCAAAAAGTTTTTCAGCGGTGGATTATCCCACCTCAGTAATGCTGGTGACATTTCTGAGGGTTTCAAAGCTTCTCTAAGTGGTTTCACTGCAATGTGGAACGCCGTTCGGACTCGGCTATAAAAGGATGTCCCTTGTCAGTGAGCTTAACATGGAATCGGGCAGCACTCAGTTATAAGAGAGAAGTTCACCAATGTGGTATCACAATGGACTGAATAGTCTAAGTGAGCCTGATACATCGGGCTGCCACCTAACCTAACCTATATTAATCTCAATAATAAGGTCCTCCATGTGGCATTATTGTATAAGAAATTTTCACAATCCTGTACTACTCAGGATAAATGTTTTGATATTTTTGACAGACTCTTTGGTTGAAATCATGAATCTTGGCATAATTTTCAATATTTTCAAAATCCTACGGCAGATAAATTTTGTTAATATTAATCGAAATGCATAAAAAGAGATTGCATAAAATTTTGCTAAATTTATCATAAGTTTTAATATTAAATGTAATGCAATTTTTTTCGACTGAATGAACATTTTCTTCATCTATTTGGCAGTTTATTATGGACAACAAAAATTATTAATATTCATTTTAGACCGACAAAATTTTCTTGGTATTATTAAAACGGTTCCTTTTAGCCCCAATAAAGCTCGTTGTGGACGGATGCCATAAACAAAGAAATATCGTTCAAAGTATATTTTTGTGAGCAGTAACGAATATTTAGCATACATTTCAGTTGAGGCAATTATAGCAGAGAAATAGTTAATATATCGAAGGTAGAAATTTGAGAAGTTACAAAATACAAGACACCTAGGTAATAGTTCTACAAACAATGAGGACTTACTTCAGAACCCTTGCCTTGGTCTACAGCTTTAGAATTTTTTTATATATAATTTTTTATCTTCTATTCCGCAATTAACCTCATCCATTTATATGGCCATGAAGGTCATACTTCATGGGCATTTAGTTCATTGCGTGGAAATTTGAATTTCCGCCAATTTCGTATCGAAAATTGCAAGAACGCTCCGCTAGTAAAACGTCATAGCAAAATATTGTACTGATTTTGTGATTTGACTCAGATGTTCATTATGCATGGTTCACTGGAGCATCAAACGAAAGAGTTATCTCTCTACTTCATAAGATCTTCGAAGTCTGTAGGCCTTTGTTTATTCATACAGGACTGTTGCGTATCGAACTAATAATGAGTGAGTGTGACAATGCCCCTAAGGAAACTGCGCATTAGATTTGTTCCTTAGCAGGAGCATCCCAATATGCTACACTTGGTTTTCCTATTTGATTTTTGAGCTGGCTCCCAGCATCACCAGGGCCGGCCAAAGATATTGTAAGCATCATAGGAGAACTCAACACGGCCAATCCATACGGAGGAATTGTCAATTTCAACCCCATTTATGTTGGTCTGTCTATAATAAAATCACTCGCACACTAACGTACAACCACTCATTCACACACACACAAATCTCCACGAATGCTTGGCAGCCCAGAGATCGACATTCGGTGGTGGTAGTAGTGCATAGTTGAAAGTTGAATAAGGGAAACAACTGGCCATCCATTAGAAAGTGTATGTGGCTGAATGGGTACTGAGTTGGTATTGGTGAGGACTCACATTTTTTTTATTCGTTCTTCGAGCTATCATACACAAGTCCATACATACGTTAGGGTCAGCCACTCCATGCGTGTGAGTCTCAGTCACCGTCGAAAATAGTTTACAGGACCGTCAAGGCATCGTGCAAGAAATTCTAACGTCAGTCCACGTGAAGTCTTTGTGGGGTGAACACACTCGACACTCGGCAAAGAACAACACTACCTATCGATAATAAATAGTTCCTAATCAAAAGAGATAGAAAAAAAAAAAACAGAGTAACGAAAACTACCAAACCAAAACAAAATAGTGATAGCAAAATATCTCGATGAATCAAAACAAACCAAATAAGTGACAGAATTACCAATCATAAACAAAAACTATTTTTTATAATTAGCCCTTGGATAACAAACGCTCGAGTAAACATTTTGTGATTCATGGTGAAAATAGTGCCCGGAACAATTATTTAATTAATTGACCAATTTTTTGTTGTTATTGTTATTTTATTCCACAAAACTACTGTGGAGAATTTATGAAAAATGTACACGAAAATGTTGTCAATAAGTGAGGATCAAGGATTTCGTTCACTGAGCCGTAAGTTTACCCACATTAAGATTTCAGAGTACATCCATATAAATCGCAACAACTGGTGATTAATAATAAAAAACTAGAAATTGATACCCAAACTTTTTATAAGTTGGATAGCTGTCATTACCGATATTGTCTACTCCCAAAGGCTGAACTAAAATCCCCGATTCCAGAAAAAGTTTTTTTTTGTTTCTGGAGTAGATTTTAATCATTTTTACAATTTCCTAAAAATATTAAAATTTATCAGTAACAGAACTTATTAGAAATGTAAGCCGAAATTATATGGAGGTGTAATGAATAATGGAACATCTGATAGTGAGATATATTGTACAATCTATCCGTATTTTATTCGAAGCTCATTTGAATTGGATAAATGCCTACCGGCGACAGAAAAAAATTATTATAGATAATACACATTGTTACATTTCTTATTATTTGTAGACATTTCCAAAATGGTGTCACACGTTGTACGTCACACTAAATAGACTCTGTTATGAGACAGAGTGGATGACATTGAATGTGAAAAAATACACCAGTCATAATACATTAATGAGTAGAATGTCGCCGTAAATGAAGATAATTTAAAATTTTCCAAAATAATTTAATGCAATAGCCTAGTTATGTTGCGTAATAGCAATTTGCCAAAATATATATGACAACTCGGATTTAGAAATTTTTATTTCGTTAACTGTAACAGTCATCCTCCCGAGTTTAGTCTCACTTTCCAAGTGTAGCCAGTCATTTGTTTTTTTGCTTTTTTCTGATTCGATATCTGCTTGTTTGCCTGGTGACCACCCGAACACAATTCAGAGCATAGGAATATCTGAAGTCAGCGCGACGGATTCTTATCAGGTAAATAGTAGACTCTTCATTGTCCCTTGTGTAACAGCCGCCACATCGACCCGTTTGCAACGCACCACCAAGTCTTTCGTTTATTTGCATAAGACTTGTTTAGCCGCATGCGGGTGGTGTTATCTGTGCCATTTGGATGGACGGACCGCTTTAAACGAAATTACCAACATTCAGTACAAAGGTGTTTAACCCAAATATCCATATGTGCTGGAGGGACATGGGGGACACCATTACCTTGTGGATGTACATAGGTGTGCACCCCATCGAAACACAACACCCAACCTGATAAGAACTATCTCTAGTAGAACAGCTCCATACTTTTGCACTTTTCAGCGGCAGAGGTAATGAGCGGGGGTTGAGTGGGGGCGGGTAAACCAAATGACATTTCGAAGCGGAACCAGGCTTATCATTATCATGCGTAGTTGCTACAGTTCATGGGTTGGAACGATATGCCCCTCCAACGAAGGAGGCCTACCCAACATTTATTATAATGAAATACAAATTAAGTCAATTCTCACAACTGTCCACAGATAATTCTTCACTCACATACACACACACACATTCACATATATTCATTTGGATTACTATGTGTATAACTCAGTAGTTTCGTAAAGACGTAAGGGGTATACTATTACTTTCAGATGATAATACCTCCATCATTCACATTTACCTTCCATTGATGATATAGGGGGTATAGAGTATTTGGGAAGTATGAAAGCCCATCTATTGACACCCCTACCAATACTCTCTCTTCTCCATAGTGGACTTTTTGGTAAAAAAAAAAAAAATACCGACATGACTCCTCATGGTCATA